>NC_134484.1:482799668-482898014 GCF_040206685.1 Ascaphus truei
CTTAACTGTAAATCCAAAGGGGTGATCTACTGCATTTTATGTCCATGTGACCTACCCTATGTTGGTATGACCACAAGAGAGGTCAGATTCCGGATTTTAGAACACGTGAGGAATGTCAAGAATGCGCAAAGAGACCTTGACAATTTCAAAAAAATAACAAGTGTCGCCAGGCATTTCCTGACAAAACATGCGGCTGACACCACGCTAATGAGGGCCTTTGCGTATGATAAAGTCTCACTTGGCATACGTGGTGGTGATCTGGAAAAAGCTCTCCTAAAGAAGGAGACCAGATGGATCACACAAATTGATTCAATGATCCCGAAAGGCCTGAATGATTACATTGGTTATGCGATGTTTCTATAACACCTACCATGCTATATCTGTTGTTGTGTATAGAGAAGTACCCCACACTTATTCTGATAAGAAGATTTATTGCATGTATTTTGTGTACTCTTTCAGATACTGTATGTCATCTGGGTGGTTTATTGTTGAGAACTTCTTGACCAGGAATTACATCGACCTTAGGAGTTGGAAAATACAGGAAACAAGCATTTTTTCAATACTCCATGAACCAACGATCTAGGTTCAACCTGGAATTGACACCCCAGCCCTCTGCACAAGACTCATGGGTACACGAATCATCGAGACGCAATAAATCAAAAATCCCATTATGGAAGGAACTAATCTCTTCATTTGATATACAACATGTTGGTTTATATGTCTGCATGCTGCAGCGGATTTATGATGGATTGAGATTGTCATTTATATTTTGACCGGTCACTTTATTGTTGCTTAGAACGTATTATCTCGTGCATTGTACAGTAGCCTGTGAACCCAATAACCTGTTTTGAGTTACCTGGTCTATTTATGTGTCTTTTGAGTCACTATCCATTCTCATGTTATAGGGTTGATACTATTGAGTTATTCCCTAGCCTTGCCTAAGTGTTTCTATGGGTAGTACCCGTGACAGGGGTCCTAGCCTTTATTAAGTGTTTTTAATCTTGTACTCTTTTCCATTTTTTGCACTGTGTCAATTAATAAAATGCTATTTGTAATTTTGCATACCTGAGTGCTCCTATACGGGTTCCTTTTTTCCTTTTTCATTCATACTATTATTAACCCGTGAGCACCGCCAATTCCAACTCATGTAATGTAATTTATTGGCTTATGGTGGCATTAATATTGTAAGAGTAGATGCGAGGTTATCCCCTTCCCTCCTTCCCCCTTTTCTTTGAATATATATATGTATATATACATATATATGTATATATACATATATACATATATATATACATATATATGTATATATACATATATACATATATACATATATATGTATATATACATATATACATATATACGTATATATACATATATATATATATACATATGTATATATATGTGTGTGTGTGTGTGTGTGTGTATATATATACACATATATATATATATACATATATATATATATGTATATATACATATGTAGCCCTCTTACCCCCACCCTAAGTGAGATTGGGGTGTGTAGGTGTATCTGACTACTTCTCAGTGTGGTGCTATACCTGTTGGCTCACAGGAGGGCTGAGCGTCCGCCATGGGGAACCTGGGGCCATTATACTAGGGGTACTTACTTCCAACGATGCAGCGCCTCCACCTGCGATGGCTCCCACCATAGGGGGAGTGTTCCCTCGCAGGACAATCACAATAATCGATACTCACACAGATATATATATTAACTAGGGACTTTACTCAACATGCAAGAAACAGATCACAGCAATATCAACATCATAACCTGTGTCCCTCTCTAGAGGAGACACTTACTGCGTCGCGCAGGACGCTTCCCAACACTAGGTGATCCCACCCAGTGTCCCGAGAATCCCCACCCAATGTCCCGCACTCTAATAGAGAACGTGGGTGACTGCGCAGTCACTAATTAATGTGTTAGGCCTGTTGGTGCACATATATATTGAATACCTTCCGAGCACTCCGATGCTCGGGCCTGCAACACTCTTCTAAAAGGGTCAGACGTGCGATGCATCCGTCTGATCCTATCCAGGTACTTCTCCAGGAACCCCAACGAGGGTCCCACCGCTTCACGTGAACACAACCGAATCACGGCAACATCAACCGCATCACGGGAACAGCAACCGCCGCTATCCCTGTCTATCCCTAACTAACCCTAAAGTGACAGGAACCCTAACCTAGGGCCTGTCCCTATCTGTACCGCAACCTGGGGTGGCTTGGGGAAAACTCCTAGGGCCTGCGGGGTAATAACCTGCCCCACTCCCTTAACTCATCCCAGTCCTGACACTCACTGAACCCTAACACTAACACTAGCAGCTACGCACTAGCAGCTACGCACTGCAAACTTTGTAACGCGTACAGCAACTTGCTGCACACTAGCACTATGCCTTCTTGTCAGGCCTCACAGCCCTGCCAGCCGTGATCCTGACAAGACAGCACACACACACGCACTAAGGGCAGCGTCCCTATCTGGGCCGTCCCTCAGCACTTACCCACTAACCTGGTGGGGAGTTGGGGCCTTACTTGGGATGTGGGGACCTTACTCGATGCAGGAGCTGCACATGCTCTCTGCACCCTTCCTTCCCTCACCGCTCCCCAGCTCCAACTGACAAACGTGCTGCAGTCCAAACAATGTATCCACTTTCCTTGCCTGGCCTTCCTAAGCCCTATTGGCTCCCTGGTGTCACATGGGGCATACAGAGGCTCATGGGATATGTAGTCCCAGCTCAGAGCCTTCCCTGGTAGGCTAGGGGTTCGCGGGCTTTCCTTACCCTCCACTGCGCGTGCGCAAGCTTTCCCGGGCTTTCTCTCTTCTCCCTGAGCTGTCCCTATGCTCGCGCGAGCTATCCCTAGCTCTGGGGCTTTCCCTGCGCCTACGCGTCCACTGCGCATGCGCGAGACGGTCCTCAATGGCGGCGCCCTGCTCTGCGGCCACCGGGACCTTAGAGACGCGATCGCGGCCTTAGCAACGGCCCGATCGCGTCCCCGGCAACCGGCCGCAGGCAGGGGAAGCCGCGCTGCTCCCTGCTCCAGCCCCCACCCTTGGAAGCAGCCGTCGGGTCTTTCGGCACCCGCGATCGATCTGCTCCAGGGGAGGGGGGTCTCAAGGAGCTGCAGGAGCTCCAGGCTACACTCTCCCCCTGGTGGAAAATCCAACGTCCTCGCTTGGAGAACGCCATACCCTGACATAAGGTTTATACAATTAAAATGCATGGCACAGAACATACAACACGTGTCGAATTTACCCTTCAGGTTACATTGCACTTCACACCAATTAACCGAAGCGTGCTGAGACCATTTGTGGGGAGCCCCTAATTGAACATGTGGGGGTACCTCACTTTTGCGTCCGTGAGCCTCCCCTAGAAAAATTTATTGGAGAGCACACTCTAAAGCGACAGTTACTGGCTCTTCGCTACTTCCTCCCCCTGGTGGAAGGAGTAGCACAGTGTCTCTGAAGCAGACCCTTACCCGGTCATCCGCGGCAGGGATGCGGCAGACCAGGAGGCCAGGACCTTTTCCGCGGTCCACGACTTGGCGAATGGCACACTCCTTTTTGGACTTAAAGGAGGCCAGTCTCCCTGGATCTTCCTTTACACAGTCCTTGTCCCTACGGACTTGCGAGGCTTTCACTGAAAAGCGAGCACTGGACAATGTCTCTGTTTCACCTGACCGGGGGTAAAGAGTAGACACCCGACCACTGCGGTGATTCACGGTGGCCAACAGGTCCTCGGGGATGCTGTCAGTTCCCACCTCGGCCATCTTGGGACCTGCCCCCGGTACTTCTGGGGCAGTCCACTTACGCGCTGAAAACTCGGGAGCGTTGGATCCCAGTCCTGGGACCACTTGTGTCGGGGCGCACGGGCTCATACTCCGTTCATAAGCCGCAACTCTGGCCTTCTTCACGGCCAGCTCCATCGGAGATTGTGGGGAGTTAGGGAGTTCCTTACCACTCCACTGGCTTGGGATGGATTCTCCCAAGGAGGACACCTCCGCCAGGACGCGATGTAGAGGGGAGCCCTTCGCCCGGATGACCAGACTTAAGGAGCCATCGTGCTCCGCGGTCACCTGGAGGCTCACCCCCGACACCCCTGGGGCAGTCGACTCACCCTCATCGTCGTTTGGTACTGGTCCCCATTCCAGGACCGATGGTACCTCGGTAGTAGGTCGGACTGACCATTGTAGGGCGCACGGGCCCACAGCAGGGTCCGCAACCTCGGGATACACCTCCTCTAGGGCACACAGGCCCACAGCAGGCTCTGCATCCGCCAAGATAGGGTGTTCATTGCTGGCACTAAAGTGGTCCGCCGGCAGGCGCATCACCACAAGTGACTGGTCGCTGGATTCACTAGAAGGTGGGGGTATATACACCTTACCCTGTGATTCCTCTGTATAATCGCTGGGGTGGTTCGCCGGTAGGCGCATCGCCACCGATGGGACTTCAACCTCGTCCCGCTCAGGAACCGGATCTGAAATGTTCACTCGGGCACACGGGCCCTCCACAACCGGTTGTTGGTAGCGGGAATCCCTAAGTAATTTCTCCCTGAAGACAGACTTAACTTCAGCACAACTCATAGTGATATAGAGGTCAGGCTCCTCCTCCCTAGAACAGTCTGTCTCATCCACGTTTGGTTGAAAGTTACAGTGCTTGCTCCCCCTGGTGGAATCTGAAGGAGGGGCTCTTTCTGCAAAGGAGTGGTTCTGGCTCTGTGCTGAGTCACTCACAGTGCAGGGGCGGGGTTCGGGTTTTCGCGCCCAACCCGGACAATACTCTGCAACAATTTCTTGCACAGTCCTGGTGCTCTCCCGACTTGGCGGGAGTCGCCATCTTAGGTGTGACTCACTGCTAGAGAGAGACTCCATTTTAATCACAGTCTCTGCAATTACACTAGGGCTCTCTGTATAGATAGGGGGGTAGCCTTCTGGTTTTCCCGCCAATCCCGGACAGTTTTCCTCAACACAATCTAGTGCAGGCTTGCAGTCAGCAGCACGTGCGTTCTCCTGCGTTGGCGGGAGACGCCATTTTACTAGGTCTGCGTACACTAGGGGGTATCCCTCAGACGGGCCCCCGGGCATACACAGGGTGGACGGTGCCTCTGCCAGGCATATATCCGCAGTGGGGGTTGCTACAAAAAGTATGGTTTTCCATGGGGCCGTGGAATCGTGTTCTTCATCTAAAACACATGCGTGCGGCCACCCTGGAATTTTACGCATAGAGTACTGAACCTCAACCGCGGGCATAGTTGCGGGAAGGCCTCCTACTGCCACTACCCGGCCAGGCTCCATATACTGCCTCAAAGCCCAGGCAAGGACCTCGTGTCCGGACTTCACAAACATGGCGACAAAAAATTGAGACTTGGACAATTTGGGAAAAAAATGGAACAGGGCACCCCAGGTCTGTCTCTCAGCAGCGCCTCCAAATGTAGCCCTCTTACCCCCACCCTAAGTGAGATTGGGGTGTGTAGGTGTATCTGACTACTTCTTAGTGTGGTGCTATACCTGTTGGCTCACAGGAGGGCTGAGCGTCCGCCATGGGGAACCTGGGGCCATTATACTAGGGGTACTTACTTCCAACGATGCAGCGCCTCCACCTGCGATGGCTCCCACCATATGGGGAGTGTTCCCTCGCAGGACAATCACAATAATCGATACTCACACAGATATATATATTAACTAGGGACTTTACTCAACATGCAAGAAACAGATCACAGCAATATCAACATCATAACCTGTGTCCCTCTCTAGAGGAGACACTTACTGCATCGCGCAGGACGCTTCCCAACACTAGGTGATCCCACCCAGTGTCCCGAGAATCCCCACCCAATGTCCCGCACTCTAATAGAGAACGTGGGTGACTGCGCAGTCACTAATTAATGTGTTAGGCCTGTTGGTGCACATATATTGAATACCTTCCGAGCACTCCGATGCTCGGGCCTGCAACACTCTTCTAAAAGGGTCAGACGTGCGATGCATCCGTCTGATCCTATCCAGGTACTTCTCCAGGAACCCCAACGAGGGTCCCACCGCTTCACGTGAACACAACCGAATCACGGCAACATCAACCGCATCACGGGAACAGCAACCGCCGCTATCCCTGTCTATCCCTAACTAACCCTAAAGTGACAGGAACCCTAACCTAGGGCCTGTCCCTATCTGTACCGCAACCTGGGGTGGCTTGGGGAAAACTCCTAGGGCCTGCGGGGTAATAACCTGCCCCACTCCCTTAACTCATCCCAGTCCTGACACTCACTGAACCCTAACACTAACACTAACACTAGCAGCTACGCACTAGCAGCTACGCACTGCAAACTTTGTAACGCGTACAGCAACTTGCTGCACACTAGCACTATGCCTTCTTGTCAGGCCTCACAGCCCTGCCAGCCGTGATCCTGACAAGACAGCACACACACACGCACTAAGGGCAGCGTCCCTATCTGGGCCGTCCCTCAGCACTTACCCACTAACCTGGTGGGGAGTTGGGGCTTTACTTGGGATGTGGGGACCTTACTCGATGCAGGAGCTGCACATGCTCTCTGCACCCTTCCTTCCCTCACCGCTCCCCAGCTCCAACTGACAAACGTGCTGCAGTCCAAACAATGTATCCACTTTCCTTGCCTGGCCTTCCTAAGCCCTATTGGCTCCCTGGTGTCACATGGGGCATACAGAGGCTCATGGGATATGTAGTCCCAGCTCAGAGCCTTCCCTGGTAGGCTAGGGGTTCGCGGGCTTTCCTTACCCTCCACTGCGCGTGCGCAAGCTTTCCCGGGCTTTCTCTCTTCTCCCTGAGCTGTCCCTATGCTCGCGCGAGCTATCCCTAGCTCTGGGGCTTTCCCTGCGCCTACGCGTCCACTGCGCATGCGCGAGACGGTCCTCAATGGCGGCGCCCTGCTCTGCGGCCGCCGGGACCTTAGAGACGCGATCGCGGCCTTAGCAACGGCCCCATCGCGTCCCCGGCAACCGGCCGCAGGCAGGGGAAGCCGCGCTGCTCCCTGCTCCAGCCCCCACCCTTGGAAGCAGCCGTCGGGTCTTTCGGCACCCGCCATCGATCTGCTCCAGGGGAGGGGGGTCTCAAGGAGCTGCAGGAGCTCCAGGCTACACATATATACATATATATATGTATATGTATATATATATATATACACACACACACACACACACACATATATACACACACACATATATATATATATATACACACACACACACACACACACACACACACACACCTATATTTTTCAAAACGTTGTATGTCTGTCAAAGGCCAATCTGATAAAGCCAATCTGATTGGTCAGTTGGTCTGTCACTCACCCTCTGGCCAATCAGATTGGTCCGTGGACCATCCCCGCCCCGCACGCCACATTGGTCACACTCACCCACATTGGCTGCTCCTCGGTGCCGCCGCTGCCTAACCTCTCCTCTCCCGACATCCCCCCCACACCCACAGCAAACCCCAGCCTCTGCACCGCTACCCACGGCCAGCGGCGCACGCTCCTCGGCGCCACAGCCTCACCTCTCCACACATTTCCCCCACACCCACAGCAAACCCCAGCCTCTGCACCGTGGGGCCAGCGGCGCACGCTCCTCGGCGCCACAGCCTCACCTCAAACACCCCCCTCCTCCACCACCTCACTTCTCGACACGCCGCCTCCCGCCGAGTAACCGACGCCGCCCGCCGAGTAACCGACGCCGCCGCCTCTCACAAGTTGCCAGGTACCCCCGCGGCCGAGGTAGCGCCAGCAGCCATCACCACCCCACGAACAACCCCACCTCCCCCCCCCCCCCGCGGCCGAGGTGGCACCAGCAGGTATCGGACCAGCGGCCAGGCCGGGAAGCCGGGAGCGCAAACAGGTATCAACAACCACCCACCACCCCACCTTCGCGACAGGGCAGAGGAAAAAGCAGAGGGGGGGAAGGGGGGCACACACACAACAACAAACTGACTCACGAACTGCAACACGAACTGCCTGTCTGAAACACACACACACACTGACTGACACACAAACACAGACTGACAAACACACACATTGACTGACGCGCACACACACCCACTGACTGACGCACACACACACACAGACTGACGCACACACTCACAGACTGACGCACTCACACACACAGACTGTCGCGCACTCACACACACAGACTGTCGCGCACACACACCCAAAGACTGTCGCGCACACACACCCAAAGACTGTCGCGCACACACACCCACTGCCTGTCGCGCACACACACCCACTGCCTGTCGCGCACACACACCCACTGCCTGTCGCGCACACACACCCACTGCCTGTCGCGCACACACACCCACTGCCTGTCGCGCACACACACCCACTGCCTGTCGCGCACACACCCACTGCCTGTCGCGCACACACACCCACTGCCTGTCGCGCACACACACCCACTGACTGTCGCGCACACACACCCAATGACTGGCGCGCACACACACCCACTGACTGGTGCGCACACACACCCACTGACTGGCGCGCACACACACCCACTGACTGGCGCGCACACACACCCACTGACTGGTGCGCACACACACACACACACATACTAACTGACGCACACACATACTAACTGACGCACACACACACTAACTGACGCACACACACACTAACTGACACACACACACACACTGACTGACGCACACACTGACTGACGCGCACACACACACACACACTCACACACACTGAAGCACACACACTGACTGACGCACACACTGACTGGTGCGCACACACCCACACCCACTGACTGACGCACACACACACACAGACGCACACACACACACACTGACGCAAACACACTGACTGACGCACGCACACACTGACTGATGCACGCACACACAGACTGATGCACGCACACACAGACACACACACACACAGACTGACTGACGCACACACACAGACTGACGCGCACACACACACACACACACACACACTGCATGAAACTGTAAAGGAGGGGGGAACGGAGCTGGAAAGGGGTCGGGGGACCGTTCCGGTAAATGAGGGGGAGGGACCGGACCTCTAAAGGAAGGGGGGAGCTGGATTGATGGGAATGGGGGACAAACAGAGAGGGGGGAGACAGGGGAAGAGAGAGGGGGTAGACGGGGGAAGAGAGAGAGGGGGGAGGAGAGAGGGGGAGGGAGAGAGAGGGGTGAGGGTGGGGGGAGACAAGGAAAGAGAGAGAGGGGGAGGAGAGAGAGGAGAGCAGGAACATTACATCCCGGGAAACGCCGGGTCTCTCAGCTAGTGTATATATATATATATATATATATATATATATATATATATATATATATATGCAGTGTTCGACAAACCTATACATTTGCTCGCCCCGGGCGAGTGGATTTAACCCCCGGGCGAGTAAATATTGGCCCAAGCAGCACACGTTTGGTACTAGGTGGCGAGTAGATTTTTTGGTGATTTGTCAACCACTATATATATATATATATATATATATATATATATATATATATATATATATATATATATATATATATATATATATATATATACAGTGCTTGACAAATCACCCAAAAATCTACTCGCCGAACCAAAAAATCTACTCGCCACCTAATCCCGCCCCCAACCCCGCCCCTAGTCCCGCCCCCAACCCCGCCCTTAGTCCCGCCCGCTTTTAAAAAAATACATAAATAAAATAAATTGAGTAAATTCCTAGTAAGAACATTCGTTTTTGACATAAGTTTATTTATTGTATTACATTATACTACAATTAGTCCTTGTTACGTGTGTGTGTGTGTGTGTGTGTGTGTGTGTGTGTGTGTGTGTGTGTGTGTGTGTGTGTGTGTGTCGGATCTAGAAAAAAAAGCCAGATGTGAATGACTAGTTTCCTGAACCCCTTAACCAGTGTCTGGACGTCCCCGCTTCACAATATCTAAAGCAGCAATCCCGCCTGGGATCTTACCTGATCCGCAGTCCCTCAATGTCCAGATACCTTAATTCCCGCAATGTTATACATTGGAGGGGAGGCGTTCCCTACCTGTCTTCTGGGTTAGGGGGGGTTCCGATGTTTCCTGTGTGAAGCTTGAGTCAGATCTGGAAGAAAGCAGTTTGTTATTTCGGTGTAGTATAAGATATATAGGGTAAATAAAATATCCAGGTCCAGAGTGTGAGACAGAGAGAGTGTGGGTGAGAGACAGAGAGTGAGAGAGAGACAGAGAGAGAGAGAGACAGAGGAGAGACAGAGAGAGACAGAGGGGAGAGAGAGAGAGAGGGGAGAGAGACATAGAGGGAAGAGCGACAGAGAGGGGAGAGCGACATAGAGGGGAGAGCGACAGAGGGGGGGAGGAGAGACAAAGAGAGGGGGGAGAGACAGAGAGGGGGGTGGGGAGAGACAGAGAGGGGGGGGAGAGACAGAGAGAGGGGGAGAGACAGAGAGAGGGGGAGAGACAGAGAGGGGGGGAGAGACAGAGAAGGGGGGGAGAGACAGAGAAAGGGGGGAGAGACAGAGAAAGGGGGAGAGACAGAGAGAGAGGGGGAGAGACAGAGAGAGAGGGGAGACAGAGAAGGGGGAGAGAGACAGAGAAGGGGAGAGAGACAGAGAAGGGGGGAGAGACAGAGAGAGGGGAGGAGACAGAGAGAGGGGAGGAGACAGAGAGAGGGGAGGAAAGACAGAGAGAGGGGGGAGAGACAGAGAGAGAGAGAGAGATAGAGGGGAGAGAGACAGAGAGGGGAGAGAGACAGAGAGGGGAGAGAGACAGAGAGGGGAGAGCGACAGAGAGGGGAGAGCGACAGAGAGGGGAGAGCGACAGAGAGGGGAGAGCGACAGAGAGGAGGGGAGGAGAGACAGAGAGACAGAGAGGGGGGGGGGGAGAGAGAGAGAGAGGGGGAGAGACAGAGAAGGGGGGAGAGACAGAGAAAGGGGGGAGAAACAGAGAAGGGGGAGAGGGGGAGGGGGAGAGAGAGGGGGAGAGACAGAGAGAGAGGGGGAGAGACAGAGAGAGAGGGAGAGAGACAGAGAAGGGGGGGAGAGAGAGAACGGGAGAGAGACAGAGAAGGGGGAGAGACAGAGAGAGGGGAGGAGAGACAGAGAGAGGGGGGAGAGACAGAGAGAGGGGGGAGAGACAGAGAGAGGGGGGAGAGACAGAGAGGGGGGGAGAGACAGAGAAGGGGGGGAGATACAGAGAGAGAGGGGGAGAGACAGAGAGGGGGGAGAGACGGGGGGTAACTGATTGACTGGGGGGGTGGGATAACTGACTGGGTGGGGGGTGGGATAACTGACTGGGTGGGGGTGGGATAACTGACATATGACTGACTGGGTGGGGGGTGGGATGACTGACTGGGTGACTGCGTGGGGGGGTTGGATGGGTGACTGCGTTTGACTGGGTGGGGGGGTGGGGTGACTGGGTGGGGGGGTGGGTGACTGGGTGGGGGGGTGGGGTAACTGGGTGGGGGGGTGGGGTGACTGGGTGGGTGACTGGGTGGGGGGGTGGGGTGACTGGGTGGGTGACTGGGTGGGGGGGTGGGGTGACTGGGTGGGTGACTGGGTGGGGGGGTGGGGTGACTGGGTGGGTGACTGGGTGGGGGGGTGGGGTGACTGGGTGGTTACCTCTGGTGTCCTGCACACACACATTCTCTCTCTCATACACACACACACACACACACACACTCAATCTCTCTCTCCCATATACACACAAACACTCAATCTCTCTCTCTCTCACACACACACACACACACACACACACACACACACACAATCTCTCTCTCCCATATACACACAAACACTCAATCTCTCTCACACACACACACACACACACACACACACACACACACACACACACACACACACACACACACACACACACACACACACACACACACACACAATCTCTCTCTCCCATATACACACACACAAACAAACACTCAATCTCTGTCTCATAC
Source organism: Ascaphus truei (assembly GCF_040206685.1). Taxonomy (NCBI): domain Eukaryota; kingdom Metazoa; phylum Chordata; class Amphibia; order Anura; family Ascaphidae; genus Ascaphus; species Ascaphus truei. The sequence continues at coordinate 482,811,581 of NC_134484.1, forward strand.
ACACACACACACTCAATCTCTCTCTCCCATACACACACAAACACTCAATCTCACTCTCATACCCACCCACACACACACACGGGAAGGGACGTGCGCGGAGGGGAGAGAGGAGAAACACCCTGCTACTTCCTGCAGACCCGCGCGGGCAGCGGTAGCACCGGAGGGAGGGGGGGGGAGAGAGAGAAAAGCCCCGGCTACTGCAGCATCTTCAGACCCGCGCGGGCAGCGGTAGCACCGGAGGGAGGGGGGGGGAGAGAGAGAAAAGCCCCGGCTACTGCAGCATCTTCAGACCCGCGCGGGCAGCGGTAGCACCGGAGGGAGGGGGGGGGGGAGAGAGAGAAAAGCCCCGGCTACTGCAGCATCTTCAGACCCGCGCGGGCAGCGGTAGCACCGGAGGGAGGGGGGGGGAAGAGAGAAAAGCCCCGGCTACTGCAGCATCTTCAGACCCGCGCGGGCAGCGGTAGCACCGGAGGGAGGGGGGGGGAGAGAGAAAAGCCCCGGCTACTGCAGCATCTTCAGACCCGCGCGGGCAGCGGTAGCACCGGAGGGAGGGGGGGGAGAGAGAAAAGCCCCGGCTACTGCAGCATCTTCAGACCCGCGTGGGCAGCGGTAGCACCGGAGGGAGGGGGGGGGGGGGAGAGAAGCACACCGGCCTATTAGAGTATGTTAGGTCCCAGTGTATATATAAATATTTAAAGTGTATTAAATTCCCCCCACCTCAAGCATCTGTACAAACTCCTCCATGGCCGGATCAGTGCAGGTCTTGTAAGGAGCTGACACAATTATACAAGAGGATACTATGGAGGAGGAGGAGACACGCACGAGGAGAAACACACGCACGCACTCCCCCCCCCCCCATTACTTACCCATGCAGAAAGGGCGGTTTGAAGTCCTGGCAACTCCATCCCGCGTCACAGCCAATCAGCTCTGATTTTTTTTTTTTCCGTTTTTTTTTTTTTTCTTCGAGCAGGGGATTTTTTTTAGAGAGAGCAGGGGAAAGGTTACTGGCCACGAGCCAATATCCGATCGCAGCTGGCGAGTTGGCGACCGGGTTTGTCGAGCACTGTATATATATATATATGTATATTCTCTCTCTCTCTCTCTCTCTCTCTCTCTCTCTCTCACACCGCCCTCTTCCCATGCTTTTACATATTTTAAGAGCATGTAAAATTTTGAATATTCCAGGGGGTGGGGTTGGTAGAGGAGAGGGGGGAGGGAGGACGAACCGTATTCAACTTTTGTAACAGTAGTGAAAGCAGAAACAAAAACTCTCGTGAACCTCAGGAGCTTCAGTTCACGGCAGGACCCAGCCGTGTATCATACAGGGTATACCGGACACTGGTCATCCGGACACCGTGGACCTCTCAGACTGCTCAGTCCACGCCCCCCCACCCCAACACCCCCCCAGGAACCCGTCCCCCCAAGCTGGCCGGCCCAACATTCACAGAGGGGCATCAGCCGGCGGAACGGGAGAGCAGGAGAGAAAAGGGGGGGGAGCGGCACGCGGGAATAGCAGGGGGGCAGTCCTTTGTTATCCCGGTAACTGCAGGAGGTCTCCAAGACCTTCATCGATTGAGTCATCATCCCCCCCATCCAACCCTGGGATCCGCACCCACCGTCAGACCACTCGAAGCTGATCCATCGCTGCCGCATAGACCGGATCCTCTGCATCAGGACTCAGCCAGGTCATCCAAGTCGGAAAGGAGCAGGCCAAACAGGGCCACTGTCCGCAACCCCCTCCACCCCCAAAATCAGATCGCCACCAGAGCAGACCGGGTGGGGGACTCCGGGGTTCCCACCCCATCCCCCCCTCTCAGACCTCGAAAGGTCGCAGCGGCCAGCTCCCGCTCATTGCAACCACATACATCTCCGAGGTGGGCTAAAACAGCAGGCTGCCAAACAGAAAAAACACCTCCTCGTCTGGAGGTAAACAACGTGAGACCACGGGATCTCTCTGCAGCGACCAGTCGAACACCGACGGGCAATGGAGTTGAACAGCAGGTAAGCGACCTCATTCCTCCGATGCTCTGATGGGGCCGCCCGCGCGGCCGCATTCCTGGGACCTCTGGAGTTCTCGGCTCAGGGCTAGTGGAGGCAACAAACCCAAGGTAAGTACGATTTGTTCCATTTCTTCAGGGAAAGTGATTGACAGAAATCTCCCGTTATTATTGATCAGCAGCTTGAACGGGAACCCCAACCCTTTTTCCATAGCAGTGCGGTTAGGGGTCTCAACTCACGCCGGCGCCCAATTGTTACCTTTGACAGTTCCCTAAACACCTGGATGGCTTCACTCTGGAACTGTATGGAATCCTTGTTCCTGTAGACCCCCATCAGCTTTTCCTTGGCTGAGTAGTTGTGTAAATTGACAGTGACGTCCCGTCTACGCTTGGGATCGTCTGGCCTAGGGCCTGATCTTCCATGCCGTCTTTGAGCCAGTTTATCTCATCTCCCAGCCTTGAGATTTCTTCATCAGCTTCTGATTGATGTTGCTGGGCCTCCTCTAGCTTAGCTTCCAGTTCTTGAGTTCGTTGGGATAAGCCTGTTATCGCCTCCTTTAATTCTGAGACGGCTGCCTTCAGGTCCTTCAGCAGTGAGTGCTGCAGTTTCTCATGCATACCGGTGAGAAGATCTTCTAGGTAAGCACGAGTGTTTCCTTCTCCCAGCTAAGAGCTCATTTTAGGTTGCTGTCGATTACTGTTTGCCGCTGTGGCGTCGCGTGCGCCATCTTGATCCGCCGAGGTCGAGCTCGACCCACGCGGAGAGGGGGAGAAGTACTTCAAGACCGCTTGGTTGGTGGGTCTCTTAGGTCCGTTAGCCATGTCTGGGGTTTTATTCGTCTTTTTTTTAATATTTCTGGGCAGAAATATGCAGGGAAATGGTGCTGTAATTAGGCTAGACGGCTGAGGATCCTCAGAGATCCCCTTCTACAACGTCCATCCTAGATGACGTCACCGGAAGTCTCCCCAGTATATTTTAAGTTTAAGAATAACAAAGGTTTCAATGAAAATGTTACACTAACTACACCCACACTAAAGACACCTTTCTTCACCATTTTATTTTTATTTATTTATAAAATGTTTTATCAGGAAGAAATACATTGAGAGATACCTCTCGTTTTCAAGTATGTCCTGGGCATAGAGTTAAGATGACAAATAATACATGGTTACAAATACAGTTACATAAGTAAACAGGGTATACATTATATACAAGACATTGCATGCACAGTTAAAGATAATATATATTATAGGCACATGCAACAGTTACAGACCAGATTAAAATGTGAGACAGTCTTAGTTTTGAAAGAACTTAAACTGGTGGTGGATGCGAGACTCTCTGGTAGGTTGTTCCAGTTTTGGAGTGCTTGGTATGAAAATTTACACTTACACCCTTGACCTCCCTTGTCCTGTACACATTAATAGGGCATGGGGAGGTGTGGGTTATTGGGCATGGGGAAGGAGGGGGGTCAAGAGGCACGGGTGAGAGCCGAGAGAAATACAGGGGAGGAAAGGGTTTGAATCATGGTGGAAGGGATAATAGGCATGGCAGAGGGGAAGTGGTTAATATGGAGGGGTAAGATGACCATCAGGGGAATTCCTTATACAGTAGCTGCAGCATGTGAAAGTCAAGGAGCTCCCAGACGTGTTCCCACTCCACTGTCTCTACCAGACCCACACTCGGTCCTCTCCTTGACAGTCCCCACCCCCACGCCTCTCTGCCAGACCCACCCCCACTCTGCAGCTGCTGATAGGAATGCCATGGCAAGAAGTAATGGCAAGTATTGCGTCACCGTCCATTTTAAATTACTGCAGCATTACTATGCTACTGGTATACTGCCCAACCCTACTTTGAACAATCACATATTTTATCTCATGTATGAATCCTCATGTGCGTAAGGAGGCTGATCCTCTGTGAAAAGCTTTCTCCACACTATGTACATGGAAATGGTTTCTCCCGAGTCTCAATATTGTGGTGTGTGAGGAGTTTGCTCTTAACTGAGAATTGTTTCCCACACTCTGTACATGTGAATGGTTTCTCGCCTGTATGAATCCGTTCATGTTTGAGGAGCTCCGTCTTCAGAGAAAAGCTTTTACTACACTCTGTACATGTGAATTGTTTCTCCCCTGTATGAGACCTCTGGTGTGTGAGAGGGATGCTCTTAATACGGAATTCTTCCCCACACTCTGTACATGTGAATGGTTTCTCCCCTCTATGAATCCACTACTGGTTGAGGAGTTCTGTCTTCTGAGAAAAGCTTTTACTACACTCTGCACATGTGAATGGTTTTTATCCAGTATGAGTCATCTGGTGTCTGAGGAGGTGGTGCTTTCTACTGAATTGTTTCCCACACTCTGAACATGTGAATGGTTTTTCTCCTGTATGAATCATCTGGTGTCTGCGGAGGCATGTCTCAGTACTGAATTGTTTCCCACACTCTGTACATGTGAATGGTTTTTCTCCTGTATGAGTCATCTGGTGTCTGCGGAAGTATGTCTTAGTACTGAATTGTTTCCCACATTCTGAACATGTGAATGTTTTTTCTCCTGTATGAGCCCTCTGGTGTCTGAAGAAGTTTTTCTTAATACTGAATTGTTTCCCACACATTGTACATGTGAATGGTTTCTCCCCTGTATGAATCCGCTCATGGTTGAGGAGCTCCGTCTTCCAAGAGAAGCTTTTACTACACTCTGTACATGTGAATGGTTTTTCTCCTGTATGAGTCATCTGGTGGCTGTGGAGGTGGCTCTTAGTATTAAATTGTTTCCCACATTCTGAACATGTGAATGGTTTTTCTCCTGTATGAGTCATCTGGTGTCTGCGAAAGTATGTCTTAGTACTGAATTGTTTCCCACACTCTGAACATGTGAATGGTTTTTCTCCTGTATGAATCATCTGGTGTCTGCGGAGGCATGTCTTAGTACTGAATTGTTTCCCACACTCTGTACATGTGAAGGGTTTCTCCCCTGTATGAATCCGCTCATGGTTGAGGAGATGCGCCTTCAGAGAAAAGCTTTTATTACACTCTGCACATGTGAATGGTTTCTCTCCTGTATGAGTCATATGGTGTCTGAGGAGATTTTTCAGAGAACTTAACTGTTTCCCACACACTGTACAAGTAAAAGGAGTCACTGCTGTCTGAATCATCTGCTGTGAATGAAGTTTCCCCTTCAGTGAGAAACCGCTCCCACCATCTGTACATGTAAAGGTTTGCTCTCTAGCGGGGACACAAAGGTGTGTGAGCAGGTCCCTGTAGAGTGAGAAGCTTTTGCCACACTGACAACAGAGAAAATGCTGAGCATCGTGGCTTCTTCTTAAATCTCTTGCATACCCTTTGCTGGACACATATTTAGAGTCCGTCTGTGATGTGTGCTGTACAATGTCTGTAAGTTCACCATCATGTGGCACTGGTTCCTTGTATGTGTCCAAAACGTGGCAGGAATCATTGTTTTCTGGCACTTCTGGGCTGCGAGGAATCAGACAGCTTTTGGATGTATCAGAGCTCAAGTTCTGTTCCTCATTCAGGGCGTTCTCTAACAGAAGTAAACAAAAAAGATTGAACATATGTTTTCAATCTGTAAATCATAGGGAGGGGGGTTGAGGGGGGTGAGTGTCATGGGGAGGGGGGGTGAGTGTCATGGGGAGGGGGGGGGGGAGGGGGGTGAGTGTCATGGGGAAGGGGGTGAGGGGGGTGAGTGTCATGGGGAGTGGGGGTGAGGGGGGTGAGTGTCATGGGGAGGGGGGTGAGTGTCATGGGGAGGGAGGGTGAGGGGTGAGTGTCATGGGGAGGGAGGGTGAGGGGGGTGAGTGTCATGGGGAGGGAGTGTGAGGGGGTGAGTGTCATAGGGAGGGAGGGTGAGGGGGTGAAAGACATGGGAAGGGAGGGAGAGAGGGAGGGTGAGACACTAGGGGGGAGGGAGAGAGAGACACACGGGGGGAGGGAGAGGAGAGAGACACACGGGGGAGCGAGAGGAGAGAGACACACGGGGGGAGGGAGAGGAGAGAGACACACGGGGGGAGGGAGAGGAGAGAGACACACGGGGGAGGGAGAGAGACACGGGGGGAGGGAGGGGAGAGGAGAGAGACACGGGGGGAGGGAGAGGAGAGAGACACACAGGGGGAGGGAGAGGAGAGAGACACACGGGGGGAGGGAGAGGAGAGAGACACACGGGGGGAGGGAGAGGAGAGAGACACACGGGGGGAGGGAGAGGAGAGACACATGGGGGGAGGGAGAGGAGAGAGACACACGGGGGGAGGGAGAGGAGACACACGGGGGGAGGGAGAGGAGACACACGGGGGGAGGGAGAGGAGACACACGGGGGGAGGGAGAGGAGACACACGGGGGGAGGGAGAGGAGACACACGGGGGGAAGGAGAGGAGAGAGACACACGGGGGAGGGAGAGGAGAGAGACACACGGGGGGAGGGAGAGGAGAGAGACACACGGGGGGAGGGAGAGGAGAGAGACACACGGGGGGAGGGAGAGGAGAGAGACACACGGGGGAGGGAGAGGAGAGAGACACACGGGGGGAGGGAGAGGAGAGAGACACACGGGGGGAGGGAGAGGAGAGAGACACACGGGGGGAGGGAGAGGAGAGAGACACACGGGGGGAGGGAGAGGAGAGAGACACACGGGGGGAGGGAGAGGAGAGAGACACACGGGGGGAGGGAGAGGAGAGAGACACACGGGGGGAGGGAGAGGAGAGAGACACACGGGGGGAGGGAGAGGAGAGAGACACACGGGGAGAGGGAGGGGAGAGAGACACACGGGGGGAGGGAGAGAGACACACGGGGGGAGGGAGGGGAGAGGAGAGAGACACACGGGGGGAGGGAGAGGAGAGAGACACACGGGGGGAGGGAGAGGAGACACACGGGGGAGGGAGAGGAGACACACGGGGGGAGGGAGAGGAGAGAGACACACGGGGGGAGGGAGAGGAGAGAGACACACGGGGGGGGAGAGGAGAGAGACACACGGGGGAGGGAGAGGAGAGAGACACACGGGGGAGGGAGAGAGACACACGGGGGGAGGGAGAGGAGAGAGACACACGGGGGAGGGAGAGAGACACACGGGGGAGGGAGAGGAGACACACGGGGGGAGGGAGAGGAGAGAGACATGGGGGGAGGGAGAGGAGAGAGACACGCGGGGGGAGGGAGAGGAGAGAGACACATGGGGGGAAGGAGAGGAGAGAGACACACGGGGGGAGGGAGAGGAGAGAGACACACGGGGGGAGGGAGAGGAGAGAGACACACGGGGGAGGGAGATGAGAGAGACACACGGGGGGAGGGAGAGGAGAGAGACACACGGGGGAGGGAGAGGAGAGAGACACACGGGGGGAGGGAGAGGAGAGAGATACACGGGGGGAGGGAGAGGAGAGAGACACACGGGGGAGGGAGAGGAGAGAGACACACGGGGGAGGGAGAGGAGAGAGACACACGGGGGGAGGGAGAGGAGAGAGACACACGGGGGGAGGGAGAGAGACACACGGGGGGAGGGAGAGAGACACACGGGGGAGGGAGAGAGACACACGGGGGGAGGGAGAGAGACACACAGGGGGAGGGAGAGAGACACACGGGGGGAGGGAGAGAGACAGACGGGGGGAGGGAGAGAGACACACGGGGGGAGGGAGAGAGACACACGGGGGAGGGAGAGGAGAGAGACACACGGGGGGAGGGAGAGGAGAGAGACACACAGGGGGAGGGAGAGAGACACACGGGGGGAGGGAGAGAGACACACGGGGGGAGGGAGAGAGACACACGGGGGGAGGGAGAGAGACACGGGGAGGGGTAGAGACACACGGGGGAGGGAGAGAGACACGGGGGGAGGGAGAGAGACACACGAGGGGAGGGAGGGAGACGGGAGGGAGAGAGACACGGGGGAGGGAGAGAGACGGGGGAGGGAGAGAGACGGGGGAGGGAGAGAGACGGGGGAGGGAGAGAGACGGGGGAGGGAGAGAGACGGGGGAGGGATAGAGAGACACTGGAGGAGGGAGGGAGACACACGGGGGAGGGAGAGAGACACATGGGGGAGGGAGAGAGATGGGGGAGGGAGAGAGACACGGGGGGAGGGAGAGAGACACGGGGGGAGGGAGAGAGACACGGGGGGAGAGAGAGACATGGGGGGAGGGAGAGAGACACGGGGGAGGGAGAGAGACACGGGGGGAGGGAGAAAGACAAGGGGGAGGGAGAGAGAGACACTGGAGGAGGGAGGGAGACACACTGGAGGAGGGATGGAGACACACTGGAGGAGGGAGGGAGACACACTGGAGGGAGGGAGAGACTGGAGGGAGAGATTGGAGGGAGGGAGAGAGAGACACTGGGAGTAGGGGGAGGGAGAGGGACACTTGGAGTAGGGAGAGAGTAAGAGACACTGGGGGAGGGAGAGAGACACTGGAAGTAGGGAGAGACACTGGGGGGAGGGAGAGACACACTGGGGGGAGGGAGAGACACACTGGGGGGAGGGAGAGACACACTGGGGGGAGGGAGAGTGAGACACACTGGGGGAGGGAGAGACACGGGGGGGATGGAGAGAGACATGGGGGGGAGGGAGAGAGACACGGGGGGAGGGAGAGACACATGGGAGGAGGGAGAGACACATGGGGGGAGGGAGAGAGACACGGGGGGAGGGAGAGAGACACGGGGGGAGGGAGAGAGACACGGGGGGAGGGAGAGAGACACGGGGGGAGGGAGAGAGACACGGGGTGAGGGAGAGACACGTGGTGAGGGAGAGAGACACGTGGTGAGGGAGAGAGACACGGGGTGAGGGAGAGAGACACGGGGTGAGGGAGAGAGACACGGGGTGAGGGAGAGAGACACGGGGTGAGGGAGAGAGACACGGGGTGAGGGAGAGAGACACGGGGTGAGGGAGAGAGACACGGGGTGAGGGAGAGAGACACGGGGGGAGGGAGAGAGACACGGGGGGAGGGAGAGAGACACGGGGGGAAGGAGAGAGACACAGGGGGGAGGGAGAGAGACAGGGGGAGTGGGGAGGGAGACACTGGGAGTAGGGAGAGAGACACTGGGGGAGGGAGACACTGGGGGAGTGATAGAGGCACTAGGGGGAGGGAGAAAGAGAGAGACACACTGGGGGGAGGGAAAGAGAGAGTGGGGGAGAGGGTGGGATTGACACTGAGGGGAGGGATAGAGAGACACTGGAGGGGGAGTGAGAAATACTGGGAGAGGGGGAGACTGGGGGAGAGGACTGTGGGACTGTGGAAGAGAGGAGAGAGGTCCTGATGTGGCGGGGAGAGTGAGATTAATAATACAGCATAAATGGGGACACTATTAGACAAATATCATAATATTTATTTTTAAGTGATGTAATTTGTGATAAATACTTTTTTGATGTGTCCCGGTTTTTACTTTTGAAAATCTGGTCACCCTAGCTGGCGGCCATTATCATGGTGCGGGCGGGGGCTGCGGAGCACGCTTTGCTGTGTCTGCTGCTGCTGCTGGGGGAGAGGGGAGGGGAGTTCTGGCGGGGGCGGAGGTGGTTCCCCTTTCAGACCAATGAGCTGCACACCCATTGGTAGCAGGGTCTTCCAGCTCCTGGAGGAGCTGGAGCAGGCCCCTGCCTCATGATCCCCTATCCCCAGGGAGCTCCGGCAGGACCAGGAAGAGATCAACGGAGCGCTCCCCCCCTCCAAACCCAGCTAAACGGAGGGATGAAGGTCAGGCAGAGATGGCAGTATTGAGGGGCTTGGGGGGAGGAGGATGAGTTTTGGGGGGCTGATTTTCTTTGGGTCGGGGGGGGGGTGTCACTTGGGAGTATTGATCAGCAGGGGAGATCCATTAGTACCCCCTTGAGTTTGGTTATGGGGATCCCTGATCAACATTTAAAACGTAAATAAATAATACTGGTAGGTAGGAGTGGATGACACTGGGGAAAGCAAATGGGAGAAGAAAAAAATGGAGGGGGAAAAAAGGGGGGGAGAGGAGAGGGAAGGGATGTAGCAAATAGGTGGATGAATGCCCCCTCAAATGGATTGCTTTGTGCACCAGAAAAAAAACATATTACCAGATGAAACAACAAAGGGATAGGGAGTGATCACAGAACCATACTAATTGAATGAAGTAGTCAAATACATAAATGCGGTAATCAAGTAATGGGTGCAAACTGTGAACTGAAAAGTGAATCAGAAAAGGTGAAGGGAAACACAAAATGGATGTGCCCCCTAAAAGAATTCACTTAAATGCACACCATAACAGTGTAAAAATTAGCTTTTAATAAATTTACTTAAAACATATATTACCAAAGTAATGTGTAATGTGAATTAAAAAATATATTAAATCAACGCTATCAGGCAACCTTGTCGTCAGTTATAAGTTCATACTATCCCAGTTAACCACTTAATAATGGTGGGATATGGAGGACACAGGTTGCTAGGAGTCAGGGTGTTAACCCCTCTGGCTCTAACTGTGTTGATCCCATTAGTTAGTTATTTATTTAATCCTTTAATTTTATAGTGAGTGTGCCTGCTTTCCTTGCACAGCACTGCCGTGTCTGGCAGGTCTATGCTGCAGTGTATGTACTACCATTATCACTGCATTTGCCAGCTTTATCACTCTAGCACTCTTATTTTAACACACTAAAGTCTCCATTATAGTGTGCAGTGCTGGCTGATCTAGCAAGGTAGCTGGACATTTAACCCATTGGCCACTCACTTGTGTACATCTATACACTTCCATTATTGGGTCTCACCGTTGCTCCAGAGGGGTTAACACCCTGACTCCTAGCAACCTGTGTCCTCCATATCCCACCATTATTAAGTGGTTAACTGGGATAGTATGAACTTATAACTGACGACAAGGTTGCCTGATAGCGTTGATTTAATATATTTTTTAATTCACATTACACATTACTTTGGTAATATATGTTTTAAGTAAATTTATTAAAAGCTAATTTTTACACTGTTATGGTGTGCATTTAAGTGAATTCTTTTAGGGGGCGCATCCATTTTGTATTTCCCTTCACCTTTTCTGATATTACCAGATGCCAGCGAACAATAAAATAAACAGTGATCCAATACCAGTACAATGCCTGCGCGCACGCCTGCAGGCAAAGCGACTTGTGAACTTGGCTGCAGGAGATTGTAGACGCGTGCGTGGGCGTGGCGGATGCGTCACAAAGCTGGTTCGTCCTTATTGGCTGAACCAGCTCACGTGCGCTGACTTCATGTGATTTTGATTACATCAGGGGCCCCGAGAAATTTCATGGATGAAAAGGGGGGCTCGGCGTAAAAAGTTTGCTCACGCCTACATTATTCAAGGGTACATGTACATCCTCCAAATAATTAACACTGAAAATGTCCATGAGAAGTAAAGTTAAGGAATTCCTGGTCTATCATATTAGTGTGTTAATAATATCAACTAAACCAGGCAGCAACCTATAGTGTAAAGATACTGTAGATGCCCATGTATGTATGTCTTTATTTATATAAGGCCCGCAGTGTACTCAGTGCTTTACAGCAGAAACAATACAGTACAGGGAATTATAATGCAATGCATTATAATGCAACCATTACTTAATGGATGACACCTTATCCATTTGACTCTGTACCAGCAGTAGCATACTAAGTGGCTTAAGCAGGTTTGTTTATCCTTTGGCCACAATTTGGCATTTTGGTATATATCAATGCCTATTATGATATTACATCTGGCCTCAATTTTGGGATATATGGTTATCAGTTGATATCTGAATGTTTTTAATGTTGTTTAATGTATTGTATGTGTATTATGTTGTTAGAGACGTAGTGCTTTGATATTAATGACATGCAGGCTATACAGCCTAATTGGGCAATTAATTTTTAATTGGTTAGGGTATATGTACATGTCATTCAGTGTCAGTCTTTGTAGCCCCTGAGGAAGTGGAGTAACATCCACGAAACGCGTAGGGCAGGTGACACAGTCACTTTGAGCTTGGTATTGGACTTTTTGGGACACTTGGTCACATTTGAGCCCCATTGCAGCCGTTAGTTCTTGGCATACAGGACGCTTGTACTGTCCCTTTAAGGGCACGTGCACACTCGCGTGCAGGCACGCTGAGACAGCCTGTGTAACCGGAGGAGGAAGTGAGGAGAGCAGCCTCACGTGGAGGAGAGCTGTGAGCCCCACAAGCAGGCTTCCAACACTGCCACTGTTCCTGTTAACCCCTGGAGGGAGAGTCAGCACGAAAGTCACGGTGCAGCAGGAATTACATCTCTGCAAAGACATCAGCAGCAGCCGGAAGACTCTTTGTTGCATTGCCTGTATTTGCCTTGCTGCTTGTTAGTAGGGCTCTGATTTTTCACATCTGGATGACCAGCGGTGTTCTCATTTGTCCAAACCATTTTATGGCATAGTTCTTTTTATTTAATAAATTAGTTTTTATAGTCACTAGGAGTCTCTATGTTATATGTGCAGTGTGTGTATTAGTGTAGACCTGTTTTAACCCTACAGTGTTGCACTATGATCTGTGTCTGTTTGTGTTTTTTCCCCTATATGGCCTGTCAAGCAAGTGTGCTGATCCCCTGAGGAGAACAGGATTATCCAATGAACTTTTGGCGCCAGGTTTTTCTTTGTTTTCACTTTCACTTTCTCTGTCAGTACTGACAGTATTACTAGGCAGCCTTAATATATATATATATATATATATTTTTTTTTCGATTGTCACACTGGTGTTTTAGTCTTTAGCGCTTGTGCACATTTTTTCTTTTTCACAGGGAATTATAATACAATAAGTGCAACAAAATCAGACAATAGGAATAGAAATCCCTGCCCTGGAAAGCTTACAATCTAAGGAATGCAGTGACTACACTGCCCATGTAATCTTCTGCCATAAGACCCACATAAACTAAACTGCTCCATTTTGTGTCATATTTTGTCAGTCACAAATACTATTCATATAATTTCCCAAGCACGCGGCCTTGGTGTAATATTTGACTCCTCTCTTTCCTTCTCCTCTCACATTCAAAACAAAGAAAAAAAAGGCTCACTGCAGAAAAGAAGAACTGGAGGCAAAAGTACAAAAAATAAAAGATTTATTGAGACACAGCCTAAGTTACAAGAAAAACCTCCAGGGAGACTTCCGGTGACGTCAAGGGGAATGGCAGCTTGAAGGAGAAGCTCCCGAACCCCTCTGAATGAATATTCTAACAAAGCATATTAAATAATAAAACAACCAGCAAAAACAAAGAATCCCTAAGTAAACCCCCAAAGACTTTGCTCCGGTGACTTGCTGGGCTCCGGAGTGGCAGGTTCCGGCATTCCGGAGAGCGGTGTCTGAGACCCCCTGCGAGCCCCTGCCCACGGTGCAGGACTTGCACCTCTGCAGCCCGCAAAATTCAAACCCGACGGAGAGACCGGAGAGGAGAGGAGGCGGGACTCTAAGCGCCCCGAGGGGCCAAGAATAGCGGTGAGTCGGCGGCGATCGGGGGCGGAACCCCGACCCCCTGTTGGGTAAGAGAAGCGCCTGCAGTGGCCGCCTGAGGCCGTGAGCGGAGACCCCAAGACGGCGGTACACAAAGAAAAGGTAAAGGTACAAACCTGATCCACTACTGCGGTAGCTTTTATTCTTACTAATCACTGGCTTGTACATGGCATGTTCCTGGAATGCCACACTGTTCACCTGGAGCATGCCGCGCTCCTTTTGCCTTCCCAGCAAGGCGCATGCCCGGCTGACGCGCGGTTTATGTGTTAATTGATAATGGTTCAGGATTTACTAGGCTGCAATGCTTCGCGTGTCCGCCAGATGGCATAAATTCATGAATTGTAATGCAGTATATATATATATATATATATATATATATATATATATATATATATATATATATATATATATATATACTGCATTACATATTATATATATATATATATATATATATATATATATATATATATATATACATACACACTGTATAACAACAACCCCTAACATACACATACAGTACTGTATATGCACATCAATGATACTATAGGCCGGCGGGGGCGAGATGTGTTTGCAGCAGAGAGAGTACCGCTGCTCTCTCTGCGCAAACATCGGCACATTAAAAATTATTTAAAATACATTTTTATTCATTGTGTAGATGTGCAGGGGGTATCCGGAGCTGAACCGCGTTGGTTTCAGGTCTGGGGACCCCCTGCTGCCCGAGATACGGCCCCCTTTATGAGGTGCCGGTATCCCTCTGCATTTAAAGGTCCCGATCACGTGATCGCGACATGTAAACAAAGCAGAGGGATACCGGCACCCCTAAAGGGGCCTGTATCTCGGGGAGCAGGGGGTCCCCGGACTTAAAACAAAAACGTTTCTGCTCCGGAGACCCTCTGCACATGTACAGTATAAATAAAACACATATATAAATAAACACTCGTTCCTTACCTTAGCGGCTATGTGCTATGGTAACGAAGCAGCATTTCTGTATTTTAATAATATTGTACAGTGAGCAGGGGGTTCCCTGAGCCAGAAATTAATGCTCAGGGGACCCCCTGCTCCTGCACAATATTATTAAAAATACAGAAATGCTGCTTCATTACCATAGCTGATAGCCGCTAAGGCAATGAAAGGGTTAACCCACCGTGCCCGCTTTATTGTGGGTAGCGGGGGTGGGTGAAGGGGGTATTTGGCCCTTGGTGTGAGTTTAGGACTTGCGTGGGGGTTGCGGGTGCACTTAACCCCTTCACGACCGTAGCAGTTAATACCGCTACGGTCATGAAGGGGTTAACCCCTCCCGCTACCCCCCCGCAAGCCCTAAACAACCATCGTTGGGGCTAATACCCCCTTCACCCACTCCCGCTACCCACAATAAAAAAAAACTCACACACAGCAGCCGCCAAAAAATAAATAAATAAATCTAAATAAATAAATGACTATAAATAAATACATTTGAAATACATTTTTATTTATAGTGTAGATGTGCAGGGGGTCTCCGGAGCTGAACCGCGTTGGTTTCAGGTCGGGGGACCCCCTGCTCCCCGAGATACAACCCCCTTTATGAGGTGCCGGTATCCCTCTGCGTTTAAAGGTCCCGATCACGTGACCGCGGCCTGTAAACCAAGCACAGGGATACCGGCACCCCCTAAAAGGGGCCTGTATCTCGGGGAGCAGGGGGTCCCCGGACCTAAAACCACAGCGGTTCTGCTCCGGAGACCCTCTGCAAATGTACAGTATAAATAAAACACACACATCAATAAAGAATCGTTCTTTACCTTAGCGGCTATGTGCTATGGTAATGAAGCAGCATTTCTGTATTTTAATAATATTGTACAGTGAGCAGGGGGTTCCCGGAGCCAGAAATTAATGCTCAGGGGACCCCCTGCTCCTGCACAATTTTATTAAAAATACAGAAATGCTGCTTCATTACCATAGCGTATAGCCGCTAAGGCAATGAAGGGTTAAGGCAGAATAAACAATAAATACATTACATACATATTTTTAATGTGTGTTTTAAACCTCCCTGCCTTCACTGTAATCTATGTAAAAACCCCTCCCCCTATTGTGTGTTTTAAACTTCCCTGCCTTCACTGTAATCTATGTAAAAAACCCTCCCCCTATTGTGTGTGAAGCTTCCCTGCCTTCACTGTAATCTATGTAAAACCCCCTCCCCCTATTGTGTCTGCTAAGATTCCCTGCTTTGACTAATCTGTGTAAGCCCCCCCTCCCCCTATTGTGTCAGTTAAATCTGTCTGGCCTGTGTTTTCTGTGAGTGCAGTGTACTGTATGTAAATGTGGGGAGGGGGATCCCGTGTAAATAACCACACCCACACCCACTACCCACTACCCACCTGCACATGGCCCCTCCGCTGCTGCAAAAAAGAGACAAAAATTAAAACATACAAAGTAATGTCCCCTAACCCCTTAATCACCATAGCAGTTATTAACCGCTACAGTCATTAAGGGGTTAACCCACCCTCACCCACCACTCGGGATGCCTACATACCCTCCCACACTAACCCCCCACCCCCGTGAGGCCTAACCACCTAGTACCCCACAATGGAGGCCTACCCACATACCGTTGGGGAAACACCCCCCCCACCCCCAGTACCCACAATAAAAACAGTACAGTGACCCCCAATAAACAGCATTATATTTATTAAATACATTACCCACCCCCTGTGCCCCCCCATAAATACAAGATTTATCCTTTTACAGTTTACCAGCAGCCCTTTTTACACAGGTTCTGGAGGCCTGCTGGTGGATCCCGCCAGCACCATGGCCCCCAGGTGGTCTCCTTGGGTCACCGTGGGCCACAATTGGGTCCCCACGGTAGGCCCGCGGATGTCTGGGAGCCCCGGGTCAGACCCACAGGTGTCTGCGGGGCCTCGGGTGGTTCCCTCGGGGGTCTGGGGAACTCACGGGTGCTCACTACGGGTCCGCGGTGCCCCCACAGAAGTGGGACCACACATCGTCATCCCTACAGACTACAGACCATGTGACAGAGGCTTGGGTGGAAAAAGGATGCGACGTCATTGAAAGCTTGTCACATGGTACTAGAGCCAATCAGAGTAGGGATGGAGTTCCCACGCTCTGATTGGCTACCATACCATGTGAGGCCGGCCATGTTTCTTTTAATGACGTCATCTTAAAGGCAATTGAAGCAAAGCCATTTTGATTGGCTGTGCTTTCATTGCCTTTAAGTGACGTCATCATTTTTATTTTTATCGGCCAAAACACATGGTTTTCACGGCCCAATCAGGACCGTGGGAACCATGATGAAAAATGTGACGTCATAGGCCTTTAAAAGCCTATGTCGTCTCATTTTGAAGCCAGACGCTGCGGAGGAAGGACCACCGGAGAAGAAAGAAGACCAGGGCGTGGCAGCAGACGGGGAGAAGACCCCGCCCCGCTGGAAGGAGATAGAAGAAAGAAGAATACAGATGAAGATGGATTACAAATAGAAGACCCGTGGATTGATTTGGATTTTTAGTTTAATGTTTATTATTTTATGGTTTTTTATTTTATGGGTTCCTGATCGTGGATTGGTTCGTGAGTAAGCTGCGCAACGGGAGTCAGTGGGGCCAAGTAATGGTAAGTGAACTAAAGAAATTTATTTTATTTAACTTGTTAATTTTTTCAAAAGGTTTTTTAACATGTGTATTTTTTTTTTTTTTGTGGTATATCATTTCTTGCCACTGTATGTATGTATGTATATATGTCTAGAGAGATATATACATACAGGGTAAGAAATGATGTTGTTTTAAAAGCTTGATTTGATGTGTTTTAAATTAATTTGTCTATGTTGCTATGCATTATTGTGAGTTTAAAGTATTTTAAAATTAGATAGATGTATTCCTTGGTATTGTATTGTGTGTTTGAGGGAGGTCAGCGATAGCCTTGGTTTTAAAGGTTGTATTTTGGTTGGTACTTATATTTTTACACAGGCTAAATTATTCTGCTCCAGGCGTGAATTAGTTAATTGTTTCATTGTTCGGGATGGAGTGTGAATTGTTTAGGGATGTAAATAATGATTGCTAATTGATTTTTGTTTACTTGGTTGATTCATTTGCAGAATGTATATGGTGCATAGATTTTATGCATCATTTATATTGGAATGTGAGGTGTTTCATTGGCTTTTCATTGGTTTGTGATGATATAGATTGTGAGATCAGTTAGGATTATTAAAGGAAATTGATTTTAATGTAGTCTGTATGGAGAAGTGTTTGGTTGTAGGACAGTATGGTTTTGATAACCCTTCTACATTTATTTGAATATTGGTTCCTCGTGTGTATATATACTGTGTATATATATATATATATATACTGTGTATATATATATATACTGTGTATATATATATATATATACTGTGTATATATATATATATATATATATATATATATATATATATATATATACAGTATATATATATATATATATAGTTGCATGATGAAGCCACTGTATAAATTCATGTCTGAAGGGTGGGTATCGGGCCTGTGTGGCTTAACCCCTTAATCACCTTTGCGGTTATTATCTGATAAGGTGTTTAAGGGGTTAATTGATATCTGAATATACTTGCAATGTATTGGCTTTGTATTTGCTATGTATGTTGTGGGCAAGACAAGGATGTTGCTGGCGACGGACACTTCGTATTGATGAGGTCAGTAGTACTTTATTTATTTGAATATGCTAGTTAATGTTTTTAATAATGGGCAATTAATCTATTATCCATATCTGGATAATAGTTATTTTGCACATTATTGTACTGTAGGTGTTGGGGGGGAGGGGGGGTATGTATTGAATGTATAGGCCAGATTAATTTTTTTTACATTCAGGGTTGGTTCCGTGGTTCTGCGTGGGACCTCTGGAGACCACCTGCGGGTATCCTCGGGTATTCCAAGGGTATCAGGCTGGTGGTTCCACGGGTGACACATGCGGGGATGAAGATGTGTGGTCCCACTTCTGTGGGGGCACCGCGGACCCGTAGTGAGCACCCGTGAGTTCCCCAGACCCCCAAGTGAACCACCCAAGGCCCCGCAAACACCTGTGGGTCTGACCCGGGGCTCCCAGACATCCGCGGGCCTACCGTGGGGACCCAATTGTGGCCCACGGTGACCCAAGGAGACCACCTGGGGCCATGGTGCTGGCGGGATCCACCAGCAGGCCTCCAGAACCTGTGTAAAAAGGGCTGCTGGTAAACTGTAGGTCTGTCCAGGTGCCCCGCCAGTCCACCGGGGACTCGCGTGGGTCTGCGTTATGAACCCTGTATGTAAAAGGATAAATCTTGTATTTATGGAGGGGCACAGGGGGTGGGTAATATATTTAATAAATATAATGCTGTTTATTGTGGGTCACTGTACTGTTTTTATTGTGGGTACTGGGGGTGGGGGGGGTGTTTCCCCAACGGTATGTGGGTAGGCCTCCCTTGTTGGGTACTGGGTGGTTAGGCCTCACGGGGGGGGGTTAGTGTGGGAGGGTATGTAGGCATCCCGAGTGGTGGGTGAGGGTGGGTTAACCCCTTAATGACTGTAGCGGTTAATAACCGCTATGGTGATTAAGGGGTTAGGGGACATTACTTTGTATGTTTTAATTTTTGTCTCTTTTTTGTAGCAGCGGAGGGGCCATGTGCAGGTGGGTAGTGGGTAGTGGGTGTGGTTATTTACACGGGATCCCCCTCCCCACATTTACATACAACTGCTCTCACAGAAAACACAGGCCAGGCAGATTTAACTGACACAATAGGGGGAGGGGGGCTTACACAGATTAGTCAAAGCAGGGAAGCTTAGCAGACACAATAGGGGGAGGGTATTTTACATAGATTACAGTGAAGGCAGGGAAGCTTCACACACAATAGGGGGAGGGTTTTTTACATAGATTACAGTGAAGGCAGGGAAGTTTAAAACACACAATAGGGGGAGGGTTTTTTACATAGATTACAGTGAAGGCAGGGAGGTTTAAAACACACATTAAAAATATGTATGTAATGTATTTATTGTTTATTCTGCCTTAACCCTTCATTGCCTTAGCGGCTATACGCTATGGTAATGAAGCAGCATTTCTGTATTTTTAATAAAATTGTGCAGGAGCAGGGGGTCCCCTGAGCAGCAGAACCGCTGTGGTTTTAGGTCCGGGGACCCCCTGCTCCCCGAGATACAGGCCCTTTTAGGGGGTGCCGGTATCCCTCTGCTTGGTTTACAGGCCGCGGTCACGTGATCGGGACCTGTAAACGCAGAGGGATACCGGCACCTCATAAAGGGGGCTGTATCTCGGGGAGCAGGGGGCCCCGACCTGAAACCAACGCGGTTCAGCTCCGGAGACCCCCTGCACATCTACACTATAAATAAAAATGTATTTCAAATGTATTTATTTATAGTCATTTATTTATTTATTTATTTAGATTTATTTATTTTTTGGCGGCTGCTGTGTGTGAGTTTTTTTTTATTGTGGGTAGCGGGAGTGGGTGAAGGGGGTATTAGCCCCAACGATGGTTGTTTAGGGCTTGCAGGGGGGTAGCGGGAGGGGTTAACCCCTTCATGACCATAGCGGTATTAACTGCTACGGCCGTGACGGGGTTTAGTGCACCCGCAACCCCCCCGCAAGTCCTAAACTCACACCAAGGGCCAAATACCCCCTTCACCCACCCCCGCTACCCACAATAAAGCGTGCACGGTGGGTTAACCCCTTCATTGCCGTAGCGGCTATCAGCTATGGTAATGAAGCAGCATTTCTGTATTTTTTATAATATTGTGCAGGAGCAGGGGGTCCCCTGAGCATTAATTTCTGGCTCAGGGAACCCCCTGCTCACTGTACAATATTATTAAAATACAGAAATGCTGCTTCGTTACCATAGCACATAGCCGCTAAGGTAAGGAACGAGTGTTTATTTATATATGTGTTTTATTTATACTGTACATGTGCAGAGGGTCTCCGGAGCAGAAACGTTTTTATTTTAAGTTCGGGGACCCCCTGCTCCCCGAGATACAGGCCCCTTTAGGGGGTGCCGGTATCCCTCTGCTTTGTTTACATGTCGCGGTCACGTGATTGGGACCTTTAAATGCAGAGGGATACCGGCACCTCATAAAGGGGGCCGTATCTCGGGGAGCAGGGGGTCCCCAGACCTGAAACCAACGCGGTTCAGCTCCGGAGACCCCCTGCACATCTACACTATGAATAAAAATGTATTTTAAATCATTTTTAATGTGCCGATGTTTGCGCAGAGAGAGCAGCGGTTCTCTCTCTGCTGCAAACACATCTCGCCAGAGGATGGCCTATAGTATCATTGATGTGCATGTACAGTACTGTATGTGTATGTTAGGGGTTATAGGGGTTGTTGTTATACTGTATATACTGTATATATACAGTATATACTGCATTACAATTCATGAATTTCTCGGCTTCAAAGACAACAGCTCGCAAACGCCCCCATGCGTTTTTACACGGCATTGCAGTATTGCAGCCAGCGGGAATAAAATGCTTAAATCACCGCCGCGAAAATAACGCTATATACCCCGGGAGAAAACGACACAAAACCGCACATCGCCGGGATCTTCTGAAATTCGCGGAGCTAGCCAAGTAAGAATAAAGTTGGTCGCCAGTGTAAGGCCCTGCTGGGAGAGAAGAATGCCGGGAGGGTACCCATTAGTGAAGGGAGCCATAGGCCCCAGTAGCGTGGTGAGGGAGGAGGAGGCGGCCATCTTGGGAGGGCACCACGTGGAAGCACCATCACCACACAAAGGTGCCTAAGAGAGGACGCCCTGTATGTCAGAAACACAGTCCTAAGGCCAGAACCTCTGGATCCAATAACCCCACATCTACCCAGGCATGCTCTACTGGACTAAATAAAAAATCCTATCCTGCTGCACTAAAAAGACCCCACAGTTCCTGCAACATCTCTACATCTCACCCCCCCCACCCAAAAAAATTAAAAAGGACTAAAAACAGATAAAGGGGGGACGCCAGGTGATGTCAAGGTGCACAGACGTCTGAGGGGATCATTTCAGAGCCTTCCTGGAATAGCCTGCTATAACAAACTAAGCAAGAGCAAAGTGCCACCAGGGTCTCGGTGAGGATAGGGGCTTTGCAGGGGATGAGCAGTAAGTTGAGGAAACCCTCCCAACAAAGCGTTTCCAGCTTCTTCATGCCGCAACAAAAACCCACGGAGAGTGGCGGGACTATGCAAGATGGCGGCCTGGCGTGCTTGTCTGGAGGATTGACTAACCTCTCTGCCCAGCCAGAGAAAAACTCCCCAAGAATAACGAAAGAATATCTAGAGGGGCTTTTTTCACAGATGAGACAGGGGTTCCAGGAGGACCTATCCAGAGCCATAACCACCCTCAGAAAAGATATGGACACTCTGGCTGAAAGGACAGACTCAATTCAAAAAAAAGTAGAGGAAATTGAACACAACTACTCCTCTGCGGAAGATGAAATTAACTGTCTGAACTGTGAAATCCAAGCGCTAAAAGAAAGTGCAGAAGAGCAAGAAAAGAGGGATCGTCGTCAGAATCTCAGAGTGCGGTATATTCCTGAGTCCGTGGACACAAACCTGCTGCGACCTTACCTGCTTGATCTTTTCATCCACTTGATCCCTGAGTTAAAACAGGAAGAAATAGAAATGGACCGAGCACACAGGTCCCTGGGCCCCAAATCATCAGACCCCAAGAGAGTCAGAGATGTGATCATAAGATTCCAATTCATGCTCAATTAAAGAAAGAATTTCGACAGCCAGCAGGGAAAGAGGAGATAACGAATTCCGCAACTCTCACCTTGAAATATACAGTGGCCTGTCGAAAGGAACAATAGAGAGGCGCAGAGAGCTGAAACACATAACGCAGAAACTGCGTGAATGTAAAATAAGGTACAGATGGGGATTTCGCTTTAAGCTGGTGGCACAGGTAGGGGGGAAGTTCCAATCGGTGTCCTACCCTGAGGATGGTCCCCGCTTCCTGAGAGGACTGGGACTGCATCACGCCAAACCTACATTTTCAATTAGATAAATTTAGCAAAATTTTGGGGTACAAAATTAACACGGATAAATCAGAGGCACTGAATTTGACCCTACTATAACTTTAATTATAAATGGAATCAGACAAAGATTAAATACTTGGGAATACAGATAACAAAGGACTATAAACCCTTGTACCAATATAACTATCCCCCCCTTTTTGATAAGATAAAAAAAGATCTACAGAGCTGGAACGAATACCAGAATTCTTGGCTAGGAAGAATAGCCACAGTTAAAATAAATATCCTGTCAACACTCCTATATTATTTCTAGACTCTACCAATAGAAATAGCAATGTCCGAGCTCAAAAATATTCAAAGCAGAATCTTTAAATTTATTTGAAAAAACAAAAGACAAAGGGTTGCTAGATCAATTTTGCTAGCTCCAAAAGACTGCAGAGGCCTGGGAGTCCCGGATATCACCAAATACAATTTGGCGGCACAACTAAAACAAGTAATAATGTGGAACAATGATCCAACCACGAGTTTTTAGTTTGAAATTGAGTCTTCCTATGCGGGTCCTCTCTCTCTCCCGGCCGCTCTCTGGTCCGGAGGGGGGTGGGGGGGAGAGACCTTCCTAGAAAAATTACAACTGGGAGCAATGAGATGTACGTGGAAAATATGGGCTAAAAATAAGGGGAAATACGATCTGGTATCCTCCCCATACATTAATGACCCCCATCTTTAACAATCCCGAATTTCTTCCAGGCTGTCTCCAAAAAGGACTTAGTAAATACAAGGAGCTAAAGATGGCTTTGTATCCAAAGATAAGATTCTACCACTACCAGATTTAGAGAAAAAATACCAAATTACAAACCTTCCAGTATTTGGCTTTCTACAAATTCGACATTATTTGCAAACAGTATCCAAAGGTTCGACATTTGCGGCCCTAACAAAATTTGAGAGACTATGCAGAAGAGGCTATTACTGTAAAGGACTGATTTTGGAAATATATCCGTCCCTCAAGCTCACATTGATGCGACTTTTCTGACCTGGCGAGAACTGCAGCTCCTCTGATCATAATTATATGCTAAAATGTGCAGAGGATTTAAACTTAGAGTTAGATAGAGAAGATTGGGAGGATATCTGGGAAGCAGCCTCCAAAAACATCAATTTGTACCACTATAAAAGAGAACATATATAAAATCTTATACCACTGGTACCTAACCCCGAATAGGTTGAGCCAGATTTTCCCCGGATCCTTAGATTTGTGCTGGAGAGGATGCGGGCAAAGAGGAGATATGGCTCACATCTGGTGGAATTGTCCCAAAATTTGGGGGTTCCGAATCATGATACAAACAATGATACGAGAACTCCTGGGGGTGGAGATAGAAGTGGACCCGGTATCTATGATTTTAGCCAAACCAATAGAGGACCTAGAGACGCAGGAGAGTAAAATGATTAATCATATCCTTACAGCAGCACGGTGCTTGGTTGCTGCGACATGGAAAAAGATCAATGCCCCCGGCAAACAGACAGTACTGAGAAGACTCAGAGAAGTCAGGGTGATGCACAACTTAGCCAAAAGGTGGATAAATTCCATAAGACCTGGGAAATTTGGTCAGATGCCTGACAACTATAGGAGCTGAGACATAGAAGAACAGGACCGACTACTCCTACACCCCTCCCTCCCCTTGTTCACCCCCACCCCCCTCCTCCATCTCCCCTTCACCCCTCTTTTCCCACTCTACTCTTCACTTATTTTACCCTATCACAGAGAGATACACAAGGAAGCGGCTGCTTCCACAAGAAGCCATGAAAAAGTGTATTCGAACACAGCGAAAGAAGGAAGATACTGGCGAAATAAACAACAACAACTTATTGTGTATGTTTCAAAAATATGTTTAATATATTGGATTTGTAAGATTGTATACACATACCACTTTTTTGGAAATGCTAAATGTACAATGTATATCTCTCTAAAATGCAATAAAAAAAATTGAAACAAAAAGAAAAACCTCCAACGCGTTTCTCGCCATGGGCGCTTTATCAAATCACTGGTCTGATTGTCCGCCCAACGAATCCTCGACCACAACCACAGGTTAAGTAATAAATCACAAAATTACAATGAATAAAAAATGGAATTGTGTGTGTTCCTTTACTGTGTACAATATCAATAGATTTGATAGGATTGGCATAGCAACAAATACACATTTACCACATTTGAAAAAAAAACAAAAAATATGTATTAAATTTGATTCATGAACACGGTCTGACCTGGAGGGAAATAAACTAGGCGAAAGATAGTTTGCCAAGGATTTAGCCTTTCTAAATGCAAATATTGGTCCTTGTTCAATTGGCTCTAAGGTCTTCCTCCAAGGTGAGCACTTCCCAATGTTTCTGGATGATTAAGCGGATTTGATCTATGCCGTGTAATAAACAGCGGATGGGACCCTTCGGGAGTGCCCTGGTCTCTCCTTGATTTAAACCCCCTGCCTAGAACCAGTCGAACCATAAGACAGTAACTCAGCATGAGTACAGAGTTTGGCATTCATGTACTCCTCTATTATTTATTTATAAAACATTTTACCAGGAAGTAATGCATTGAGAGTTACCTCTCGTTTTCAACTATGTCCTGGGCATAGAGTTAAGACAGTAATATGAGTAAACCGCTGAAGGTTAATGGCTGAGTGCCTCCAACATGTATCTATTGAATCTGAAGTCCCCTACTGGGACAAAATAAAACAGAAGTCTGAGTTACGCACTATACTGCTACCTCTTATTCTTGTGTTTTTACTAAATAAACCCTAGAAGACTGTGTCGGTAAGAGCCCAGACAGACGTCAGCGCTATGCAAGGGTGGCGTTTGTCACTTATGGTGGAGAATGTGGGTCGACACTAAAAAGTCTGTGGGTTTGCAAATAAACGCGGGGGTTTAAAATGGCCGCCCAGCCGAAGTAAAGAACAGACTGTGAGAAAAGTCTCTGTCATACTGTGTCATACAGCATACACAGGGAAAAGTGTGACAAGTATTGACGCAATAGCACCTCCAGAGGTCAGGGTGAAAAATACACTTGAAAATGCAAAAATGAAGGAAAAAATGTGTTTAATGTGTAATGTGTCTATCCAGTCGGTGAGGACGCCCCCATCATGACCTTCACTGTCCTGAAGAATTGCCTGGACTCTTGGGACGCTGTCCCCCATCTATCAGTTAAGCCAGGGGGGGCGCAAACTTTTTTCCCTGCGCCTCCCTGCCGGCTGTCCCCTCACACCCGCGCCCTTCCCAACCCCAACTTACCCGCGCTCCAGCGTAATGACGTCACGTTGCCATAGCAACGTGACGTCACATGACCTCGCAGCGTCATTTTGACGCCGTGTTGCCAGGGCGACACAGGGAGGAAGCCGCCGGAGCCACGGTAAGTTAGGTTTACAGAGGCCCTGCAGCTCCCCCGGCACATAATTTAAGTGCCTTCGGGAAGCGCGCGGGGCCTCTGTAAACCCCACGCCCCCCGTCGGCAGTCTCGTGCCCCCCTGGGGGTCACGCCCCACAGTTTGCGCACCGCTGAGTTAAGCTATGTCTAAAGACTGTGGCTATTATTGCGTATCTAATAACCTTAAATGAGAGGGTATTGTTTAAGCTGGGGAACCAGGTTAGTTAGGGAAGGGTCCCTTGAATTTGTTTTCCCAAATGCGTTATATCGCATCTATTGATGGTCAGATACCCATAACTCTGCATTTCCAACCTTTATACGTGTCTGAGAGCCATATTGCACTTCTAACCCTGCTGCATGTGGCTTGTTCCAGAACACCCAGCAGGCCTGGGGACTTCCTATGAGAGGCAATTAACCATGAATATTCGCTAAATGTGACCATGCGCCTTGTAACAAGATAACATCCCTCTGTGCAGACAAAGGGGAAAAGGTACTCACCAGAGACAGGAAATGGGACAGTTTCACTCTTTATTGGGGTCAGATGTTCCTCAGCGTTCGGTTCTTCTTTCTCTGACTTAATCTCTAAACTCTCCGGTACAATCACTGGGAAACCTGGCAACAAGAAAAGGAAAATCCATCATGTAAAGCTGGAAGTGAGGGCACTTCTTGTGATATCAGTATACAGAAATACTCTATACTGATTCCTACGGGGGAGGGGTGAAGTGATTGATTTTACTTTGCTATTAACCCTTTGAGTGCTGAAGAAGTTTTTACCACCGAGTGCTGAAAACATTTTGGAGCTACCAATGTTCAAACCTCAATAACAATAATATCCTCAATATAACCTTAGACAAATGTTTTTTTTTCATTAGGACAGGTATCTTATTATTGTATGCATGCTTTAATATTATTTCCAAAAATATTGCAGACATTTCAGTCCATTTTTAAACATACTGAATAAAGACAAGTGAGGGTGTAAGGGTACTTACCACAAACAGGAAATGCATCTATTTCTTCCTTTATTGGGGTCACATGTTCCTCTGTGTCCATCTCTTCTTTCTCCGACTTAATCTCTAACCTCTCCGGTACAACCACTGGGAAACCTGGCAATAAGAATAGGGAAATCCATCATGTAAAGCTGGGAGTGGGGGCGCTTCTTGTGATTTCACCTCCTCTGATATTGGTGTAACGGGTATTCCCCCATACAATCGCATATAATGTGTGTGTGCGGGGAACTTATGGTTACCAGGTGTGGTGCTTTACCTGTTAGGCTCACAGGAGGGCTGAGCTTCCGCCACGGGGAACCTGGGGCATGTATAATACTACGAGTAACAGCGTACTCGGTGCAGCGCCTCCACCTGCGATGGCTCCCACCAGAGGGGGAGTGGTTCCTCGCAGGACAATATCTATATATATCACTACACATAAACAGCACGTAAACCAACCAATGACTTTACTGGCAGCAATCATAAGCATATGCACATATATCAACAGGTGTCCCTCCCTAGAGGAGACACTAACTCGGCATCGCACAGGACGCTACCGTCACCTCCACCTCCACCGGATGATCCCACCCAGTGTCCAGTAACCCCACACAGTATTACCCCCACCCTCAAGTGAGATGTATATGTGTATCAGAGGAAGGGGGGGGAAGGAAACCACACAGTGGATGTGTCTCCTAAAAGAATTCACTATACTGCACTCCTACTAAATTTTAAAATTTAACTTTTAATATATTTACATAAAACATATGTTACCAAATCGTTGTGTATAATGCATTAAAAATAAATTAAATTATCAAAAACAAGCGTCCGTGTCAGTGAATGTGCGTTGGAATAATCACAGGCAGCAAATAGTATACGAGATAGTAAGACACAAGACGCTGATAGTCAGGGTTTAAACCCCTCTGGGACGACTATGAGACCAGGTGCATGTGTATATATATATAAATGACTAACAAACTCAGTGAATGATGGTATCACGAAAATACTGTAATCCTGCTTGGATTTATAAACCACAGAGCACTTAGAGATGTTAGTTTAAAGGTGTATAACCATACAGTAAGTATAAATGTGCTACTGATAGTGTGATGATGGAGGGTCACTGATTCATAGCAAGTGAAACAAATGTTCACAGCGTTTTGATCAATGAATCATTTTATGTGGGTGCTGGGGCTGGGAGCCTTGAGAAATCTTGTGCCATAGCGAAACGTACGTTGGCAAGTGACGTCATTACGTCAGAGGGGCGGGACTTACGCTCATGATCGGAGCGCTCCCGGCACCCACACAAACTCCCTAAACAGAGTTTGTTTCAGCATTGAGCTTGAGACTGATTTACATCGAGCAGCAACCGTGTGTGCATTAGTGTGATCACTAAGCATTAGCTAGTGTGTATACAGCCACTGAATAGAAGCACGGTGCTTGCCTTTTTATGCTACCAGCTTCTCCTGTGTTTTTATTGTTTCTAAGTGTATGTAGACACTACTTGTGTACTGCAATATATTTTTTCTACCTACCTGGACCTTTGGTCACTTGTATACAGCAGATACATCCATCTAGATATCTGCATCTAGGTACAATTCAAGTGAGTGTATGTGAGTGATTGACTGATTAATCCCTATGGTGGTCTGAAATGCTGCCCCCCCCCCCTCCCCCAGGGATCAAAGCAGCGACCTGCTGATACAGACTACCCTATGACTGGTGACTTTAGTCTGTCCCCTGGGATTCCACTACAGCCAACTACTCACTGGTTTCACCTACCTATATATACGTGGTGATGTGATATATACATATATATACACCACTCATACTGATAGGCACAAGTGACTATACCTGTGACCAAATACTCACGGACACAGTCTCTAGGAGGCACTGATTTCATCTGTCTCTACCCTGCATATATCCTCAAGGGCAGTAGTCCGCACTATACACTTGAGAACTGGTAATTTTTACTTTCGCTGCGCTTTTTTGACTTCATTGAGTCTCATTTATTTGGGCACCTAGCGTCCAACTTTATTTTATTCTGAGTTAAGACTCTAATAAATGGTTTTTATCGTGTACATATCACTTATCAACATACACACATATCCTTTGTCTAGTGTACTCTGTGCATCTGCTTGAGTGCTCTCCATTGGGGTCCCTTTCTCTCACAAGTATTAGTTTATATTTACCCCGGATAGAAGCACCACAGAATCTATTCATAGCTGCTGCGAGGGTACCTTCCTTCCCTTCCCTCACCCCCAGCTTTACCTTAGTATTAGCTTGGCGAAATGTGATAAGATTCGTTGGTGCACTTGTAGATTACCTGCCGGGCACTCCGGTGCCCGGGCCTGCAACTGGCTTCACAAAGGATCCGATGAGCTCCTACACGACATCCAGGATCCACCCACGTGGTGACCCGTCAGGGGCGATCCCACCCTGAAAATAGTCCAGCTCTCTTTAATGGCGGAGACGTGAGCCCAAGTCTCTCAGCATGAAACGCAGCGTCCGCTGTGTCCCTAACTAGCAAACGGCTAATGGGGCAGGGTCCCTAACCTAGGGCCTGTCCCTATAGCACTCAGCTACTGGTGACTCAGGGCTATCTGGGGCCTAGGGGGATGCTGGCCTAGTGCAGGGAGTCACTGACTCCTGCAACCTACCTCCTTCCCTTAGCTGCTCCGGTTACCAACTAACTAGCGTGCTCCAAGCCCGTGAAATGTATATATCCCTGAGCAGGGAGATACTGTAGCCCTATTGGCTCCCTGGAGTCATGTGGCTCTGCCCTTGTGCACCCTGGGGGCTGACTGCTCTTCAATGCGCATGCGCGACCTGTCTGTGGACCTCCCGGCGCTCCTAGCCCCTGCGCATGCGCAATGCATCTTGCAATGGCGGCGCCCTGCACCGCGAGCCGCCGGGACCTCAGCAACGCGACTGCGGCCCCAGCAACGGGCCGCGCGCGTCCCCAGCAACCGGCCGCATCC
Organism: Ascaphus truei; assembly: GCF_040206685.1. NCBI lineage: Eukaryota > Metazoa > Chordata > Amphibia > Anura > Ascaphidae > Ascaphus > Ascaphus truei. The sequence continues at coordinate 482,841,309 of NC_134484.1, forward strand.
ATAGGAGAGGCGCTATGCTAGCGCACGCCCCCGCACTTCACGCCGAGCGACTCCGTGAGTAACCGGAAGGGGGGGCTCTGCACACTGACAGGGGACCTGGCTACATCCTCCCCCTGGTAAAAACCCCAACGTCCTCCCGTGGGACACAACTCAACCATGTACAGAAATTAAATAATAAAAATGCATTTCAAAATATAACTTAGCACATTACATGAATTTATACGATTTTGCATAATTCTGTGAGCATCACAATCACAGATTGGATCTTGCTCCGAGACCACTGCTGAGCCTCATAATGGGGTGCCCCAATTTGATCATAGGTTACCCGAGTTGGAGGGTACCTGACTCTTTAGCTCCTTCGGAGCTGTTCTTCTGCAACTCCCTCGGGGGAGTAATAAACACAGTCCTGAGGCTCAGCCTCTTCCCTTGAGGGGAGAAATGTATCTGAACAGTCTCTGTTAGGCATAAAGCACGGGCTCTGTGGATCCAAAGGCTGGCCTGTTGGTGCCACCTTAGTAGGCATTGGCCTACGGGGACCTTTACCCGTAGCTCCTCCGGGAGATGCCCCTTCTGTGGAGTAGTCCCTTTGAGAGGGTCCTTCCATAGGATCTTCAGGAGTTTCAGAGTGGGTCTCGTTATTGACAGTCTCTTGACCCATCTCTGATAAGTCGGACTCACCGTTGAGCAGTGTGCCCAGTATCTCTGCTTCCTCATCTCCCACTTGTAGAATGGGGAGAAGATGATTACGGTGCCATACCTTTACCCGGCCTTCAGTGTCTTTGATGCGATAGACCGGGAGGCCAGGCATCTGAGATTCTATTTCATATACCCCGTCTCTCCATCGGTCGGCCAATTTCTGTTTTCCCGGGACTCCCAGATTTCGAAGCAACACAGCGTCCCCAGGACGAAGTTCCCGATAGTTGACCTTATGATCGTATCGTCTTTTATTTCCAGCGTTCAGCTTAGCTGTAGACTTCTCAGCCTGTTGATAGCCTGCTGTAAACTGTCTTTAAGTCTTTGCATGTATTTGAAATGGGTAGCATTGTGTATCCCATCCGTCGAGACTCTAAGACGTACATCCACTGGCAATCTCGCCTCTCGCCCAAACATGAGGAAGTATGGGGAGAATCCAGTTGACTCGTGTCGGGTACAATTGTACGCATGCACCAGGGCCTCCACGTGTCGACTCCATTCAGTTTTTTGAGCATTCTGCAGAGTTCCGAGCATGTCCAGTAAGGTTCGATTAAATCGTTCTGGCAGTGCATCTCCTTCGGGGTGATACGGGGTCGTTCGTGATTTGGCGATTTTCACAATTTTGAGCAGTTCTCGGATCAGCGTGCTCTCGAAGTCCCGACCTTGGTCTGAGTGAAGGCGGTTGGGAAGACTGTAGTGTACGAAGTACTTTTCCCATAATATTTTTGCCACTGTGATGGCTTTCTGATCTTTAGTGGGGAAGGCCTGGGCATACCATGTGTAATGGTCCGTGATGACCAGCACGTTGCATATTCCCCGGCTATCGGGCTCAATGCACAGAAAGTCCATACACACAAGGTCCATTGGACCAGAACTCTTCAGATGGCCCATGGGAGCGGCTCTGGTAGGCAGGGTCTTGCGCTGTATACACCTAGTACAACGGCGACAGTGGCGTTCTACGGCCTCTTGCATTTTGTGCCAGAAAAAGCGGTCTCTGACCAACCCGAAGGTCTTCTCTACACCGAGATGTCCATGCTCATCATGTAGGGACTTCAACACCATATATTGCAAGTTCTTAGGAAGGACTAGTTGTCGCCTATCCAGGTGGTTGTGGTATTGCACCACCCGATAGAGTAAGCAGTTGTCTATTTCGAATTTATCCACTTCCCGCATGAGCAAGGCCACCAAGTCATTGGGAGCACGCTTCAGAAGGGCTGGGTTCTTCTTTTCAACGGCTTGCCTAATGATACTAACGACAGGATCTCGTATATGGTAGTCCAGCAGATCTTTCCACCGTAACACTTTGTCATGCGTTATGTTCATCCCTTTTGGATCACAGTAGGCGGCTGGGACAGCCTGCGACGGGCATCCCAAAGAATCTGCAACCCTTAATTCTGAGAAGGCCACTTGATCGTTGACGATGGCGGCAGTGCTACACATAGCTCGCACCCCGGGTCCTGGGAGTTCTTCCCATTCCTCATCATCTTGAGTAGTACTTAGCCCTGGCCTTCGGGAGAGGGCTTCAGCCCCGACATTCAAGGGTCCCGGCTTATACTTCAGGGAGAAGCGGTAATTGTTCAGAGCTGCCAGCCATCGGTGTCCTGCTGCATCCAATTTGGCCGAGGTATTGATGTACGTGAGGGGATTGTTATCTGTCCTTACCTCAAACGTAACCCCGTAAAGGTAAATCGTGGAGCTTTTTGGTGATCGCCCACTTGAGAGCCAGGAACGCCAACTTGTGGACGGGGTATCTCTGTTCACTGGGTGTCAGACTGCGGCTGATGTAGGCTACAGGCCGAAGGCCCTCGGGGTGCTTCTGGTGCAGGACGGCACCCAGTCCATTGAGACTGGCATCCACATGCAGAACGTATGGTTGTTCGGGATCAGCATACGCCAGCACCGGCGCTTCGGTCAGACATTTCTTCAATTTCAGGAAGGCCTGTTCACACTCAGACGTCCATTTATCACCAAACGGTTGGCGGGCCGATACGGCCTTCCTTCCGGTCTCTTCGGGGTTTAGCTCTACTAGAGTACCCTTTCCCCAAAGCGACGGTAATACCCACAGAACCCCAGGAAGGATCGTAGTTCTGTGACATTCTCGGGACGCGGCCAGTTTACGACCGCTTCTACTTTGGCTGGTTCGGTGGCGATCCCTTGAGCAGACACGATGTGCCCCACGTAGGTCACCGAGGTGTGACAAAACCGGCACTTGTCTAGGGATAATTTCAACCCTTCCTTCCCAAGACGGTCTATCACTTTAAGCAGCCTTTATTCATGCTCTTCCAGAGTTCTTCCGAAGACAATAGAGTCCAGGGAGAAAGATGGGGGAAACCCCCAAGTTGGTGCTGCAAATACTGCAAAGTCTATATTATTCACTATAATAAAATGCCATAGTGAACTGGTATATGTGGAAAAATAAAGCAATGAGTGTCCCGTGGGTAGTGCCGATGGTGTGTGTGAGCCTGAACGACCCCCACCTCACCTGTGCTGAACCGGGATGTTCTCCAGCCAAACCGATGGTACACACCCCCCGTAGCAGACGGGGTAAACCCTCCTCACTCGGACATGCGGTAACGGCTACCCGGTATGAAAGGACAAGCTGATGGTAGTAGAGACCTGCGAGCAGAGCCTCCCGCCGCCTTACCGGGTGCCAGGTGATTCTCCCACAATGTATCTGTCCGACACTGTCAAGGTGGTGGTGGCTGGTAGAGAAACGGAGGACGACCCACTCCTCTGCACTGTTCGTCTCCGTCAGCTGTGTTCAGTTCCCGGTGTTCAGGTAAGGGACTGGGGTGTCGGCTACACACTGGCTGGAAACCCGATCCACTCTGCAGCTCGTAGAGAAAATCCTCCAGATGGAACAGCTGTTCTGCGATGATTAGTACCGGGGCGTGCTACTATACCAATGATAGAGGTAAGAAAAAAGGGGGAGGAAGGTAGAGCACTGCCGAAAAAAGAATCAAAAGGGTTGGGGCAAAAAATAATAATAACAATTATTTATTAGGCATATATGCCAAAAGGACAAACACACAAATTAAAAAACTCTGACGTGTTTCCCACCGTGGAGGCGCTTTATCAAAGAGTACTGTGCTTCTCCCAGTGTCAGATTATATAGTGGTCAAAGGTAAGTATACACCCTCTAAGAGTCAGACAGATTGGACAATTACTTAATGAATTATGCAATCAGCTGTTGTTAAAGACTAAGACAGAGAGGTCTATGATATAGGATGTCATCACACCACTGACCACAATATGAAACTGAGAGAACCGATAATATACAACAAATTACAATAGACAAAATAACAAAACAGAAGACTGATTCACACATGAAAACAACAAAATTTCTAGATCAAAATAAGATATATATATCATAAATCTATATACTAAACAGAATAAAGTGCAAAAGAACATAAACAAATGATTGTGATAATATTAAACAATTAATGAATTGTAACCAATCATAAAGAACGTGTTAAATATAAATGAAGAAAAAGAGTGTTAGTGAGTGCAAATTATATAAACATAAATAGAGTGGGGCTGGTAGTGGATGAGGTGAAGAAGGACAAAGAGGGCAGGTTCCTGTTGCTCACGGGGTCCATTAATCAGCAACCGCTAACGATCGCCGTAATATATGCCCCCAACGGACATGACCCGGCCTTCTTCGCATCATCTTTTGCAACTATCCGCAAGCACGCTAAAGGAGCACTAATTGTAGGGGGCGACTACAATACAGTGTTGAACGCATCCCTAGACCGCTCAGGTTCCCACAAGTCTCGGGTGACACCCAGACCCACGGCTCTGGAACAAGGGTTACGGGACTTGCAGTTGGTCGATATTTGGAGGGAACTACACCCACTAGACAGAGACTACACCTTCTACTCACACACACATGACTCCTTCAGTAGAATCGATTACTTTTTTGTCTCTAGTAGACTGGTCCCAAAGATCGCCCACTCTGGGATCCACGATATTTCGTGGTCTGATCATGCACCTATAGAGCTAAGGTGCTCACAGATAGGGCTGGACAGGCCAGGAGCAAACTGGAAATTAAACGAATCCCTTTTAAAAATCCCGGATTTGCAGGTGAAGATTGGGGACGAAATTCCCCAGACTTAACCACCCGCCAATAGATTGGCGACAAACAGACTAAATTGAATCTACTCCTTGCCTCCCAGGCCGAGAAATCGTTAAGTTGGTCTAAGAGAAGATTCTTTGAAAAAGCAAACAAACCAGATACCCTCGTGGCTAACAAGATTAGCGTCAAAACAAATAACTATAATATACAGGCCTTACGGTTGGATTCAGGGGTGACCACGGCCAATCCCAAAACAAATCGTAGCGGAATTCAAGAACTATTATGAGAAATTATACGATGGGGGAAAAGTTGCCCATTCGGCTGGTTTGGACAAAGCCCTAAACGATTTCTTGAGGGGCTCGAATCTACCGAGTCTGGATGAGTTGGACAGAAAGGTAATGGGTAGTGACTTCACAACAGAGGAAATAACGGAGGTTATCAAGAACCTAAAACCCTCTAAAGCCCCGGGTCCCAACGGTTTCTCGAATCTTTATTATAAGAAATTTAGGAAACACCTAACCCCGCATCTCCTTCGAATGTTTAATCAAGTACTGGGAGGTACCCCCTGCCCCCAACACATGCTCCAAGCGTCCATCTCGGTAATACACAAACAGGGAAAAGACCCACAGGACTGTAAAAGTTACAGACCAATATCCCTGATTAATTCGGACATAAAAATCTACGCTAAACTTTTGGCCAATAGATTGGGTCTCATCCTACCCAGACTAGTGCACCCAGATCAAGTCTGGTTTATCCCGGGTCGACAGTCATCAGATAACACCCGGCGAATCATTGATCTGATAGAAATAGCCAATGCCAGATCAATACCAGTTATGGTGCTCAGTCTGGATGCGGAAAAAGCATTCGATAGGATAGACTGGCCATACCTAGAGGCCACGCTTGGAGCATTTGGGATGGGAAAAAAATTAACGAAGGCGATCTTTGCCCTCTACGAGACTCCGTCGGCAAGGGTTACCCACCAGGGATTCGCTTCGGACCCCTTCCAAATTAAGAGCGGAAAGAGACAGGGTTGCCCGCTCTCCCCCCTCCTCTTTGCTTTGTGTATGGAGCCATTGGCGCAGACTTTACTATCTGGAAAAATAAAAAAATTACCAGGCTAGTAGATCTGGAGGGGCTACGAGGCATACAGACATTTGATCTACATTTGATCTACTTAAAGATAGCCAAAACATCCCCAATGCAGAGTTCTTTAGATACCTCCAGATCAGAGCGTTTTATCAAACATTGCAGCCCCACACCCCATTGATGAATTTTGAAAAGCTCTGTCGTTCAGGGACATCCACTAAGGGACTCACATCGCAGATGTACAAGGAGGTAACTGGTTCTAGCAACAAAACAGGATACATGATAAGATGGGAACAGGACTTGGGGGAAGAGATTGAATTAGAGGAGTGGACAAAGATTGTGACGGCGACATGAAAAAGCTCCATGTGCACGACTTTAAGGGAGAATGCATATAAAGTTATGATGAGGCGGTACCATACCCCCATAAAATTGGCTAAATTGCTGCCCAGCTACTCCCCATTGTGTCCAAGACAATGTGGACAACAGGCAGACTTGTTGCACATGCTGTGGCCTTGCCCCAAGATCACGCCGGTCTGGGACTCAATTAACGATTGGCTAAATAGGATCCTAGGCACATCCATCCCGTTGGACACATGGCGGTTCCATTTGATCAGGCCGCAAAAAAGGTCTCTCCAGGGGAGAAAATAAACTAGTGGCGCACTTTGCGATGGCAGTTCGAGGGGAGATCGCAGCACGCTTGAAACAAAATGAAATTCCAATAATTTCTAAGATCAGGAACTGAATTTGGTCAGTTTGCCAGATGGAGAAACTGACGAGCTTGGTCAATGACACTGGTACAAATTTTCTAAAAGTCTGGGCACCATGGTTGGCACAGACAGACATACCGGGGGTAGAAAGGGCCACGATTTGGCACTAATAGACAGAAGTGCATTCTCCAGTCTTTGAGGGAACAACCCGGACACACGCGGACAGAATCGGAGAGACTCGGAAGACGCAAACCGGGCACTCTGTTTTCTCAGCCGCAGAGAGCCAACGGACGCACGTTTAGAAGCGGAAGCACGGTAGGAGGACCCCCGCCCCCTACCTTCCCCCTCCCCACCGGGAGCTGCATGTTGTCTGTCGGTTCCGTTTGTCCAGAGTGTACTGTATTCACACATGACGATTGGTTTTCATTCAGAGGAGGAGTGTCTGCCTCCAATGTATACTATGCTTGTAAGCCATGTATGAATTCAATAAACAAGAATTTAAGTTGAAAAAAAAAAAAAAACAGAGAGGCTGCTCCATCCCCAAAAGTCAGTACGACCAAGAGGAAGAGGAGTGGAAAATTGAAGCTGATGCCACGAAATCGGCAGAGCAGAAAAATATGATGGAGACATTGATGCAAACTCAGAGCTTCCACCTCTTTCCTGTGCTTGCTCTAAGTGGAGAAATTGCAGGATCAAGCTGAATTTTCAAAAATAAAATGGAACAAGCTCTGAAGCCATTGGAGGTCAAAGATAGAGATTACAAAACTAAGGCTAAGGCCCCGCTCCCTCAGTCAGCGATCCCGCACTGCAGACAGGCGGGGCGCTGACATACACAGACCGCGATATGCGGTCTGTAGGGAGCGGGAGCCGGGGCTGGAGTGGGAGGGAGGGGGCTGGAGTGGAGGGAGGGGGCGTGGTTTAAGCGGAGGGACCCGCTACCCTGTCCTGACATCCAAGCTCATGATCTTCTGTTTGAGCCCTTCGGAATCATCTATTTCTTTACAAATATTAACAGCATCCGTATATATTGGAATGTGTAACACACACGCATACACACACACAGAGACAGGCACTCACGCACTCAGGCACACACATACAAACACACAGACAGGCACTCATGCACACACACACACAGGTAGGCACTCGCACTCAGGCACACACATACACACACACAGACAGGCACTCATGCACACACACACACAGGTAGGCACTCGCACTCAGGCACACACATACACACACACAAACACAGACAGGCACTCATGCTGCTTTCCCTCCAGACTCCCCGAAGCCTCCCCTCCTCATTGGCTCACAGCCACACCACGTGACGCGTCGACGCTAGGGATTACAATTCTCTTGAATCCCCTAGCGGCTGACGCGTCACAGCGTGTAGTGAGCTGTGCAGCCAGGGGGGACCGGGACCGGCTCGGGAGGATTCCCCTGCTGGTAGGGAACGCTCGTGTGGCCGCCCGTGCCGCCGGGCGCAGCGGGTCCCAGGCCCTAGAGACACTTGAGGGTACTCAGCACTTGGACGTCACCAGAGATGGAAGCCAGGAATCGAGGGAGCTCCTGGGACCCTCACATGAATAATAATAATAATAAATAATACAAGTTTTCCACAACAAAAAAGGTACAAGAAGCATCACAAAACCCCAGAACCAAACCAAGATGTCAGTAAAGTATAAAAAACCCACAGCAAAGGAACCTACGTGCTTCTTTGGAGGCTCTCAGCGTGCAGCCGACCATGAGGGAGTAGATCTTGGAGCAGATAAAGCATGTCAGCAGGAAGATCAGGCTGGGGAGGGCCACTTGAAGAGGGTTCATCGAGGAGCTTTTTAAAAACGATAACACAATCATTTCAATTAGAACTCCGCTCAGCAGTCAAAGAATTTAAAGAATAAATTGCAGTATTGAGCCAGCGGACCACAGACTTACAGTCCAAAATGGAGGACTCCCTCCAGCTGGAAGCACAAACAGATGACGAAATTCTGAAACTGATTTCATAGTTCAAAATCCTCAAAGAAGCCCAAGAAAATAGGGAGAGGAGACAGAACGTTAGAATCCGGAATATCCCGGAAACTATTCCTATGGATGGCCTACGCCCCCATCTTAACAGATTCTTTAAAAACATTGATCCATCGCTGGAAGAAAGATATTGAGATGGAAGGGGCCCACAGGGCTTTAGGCCCTAGGTCAGAAGAGCCCAAGAGATGCATGGATGTGATCGTCAAGATGCATCATTACACCACTCAAGAAAGAATCATCAGATGCTGCAGGGAAAGAGGGGACATCCACTTCAAGAACAACCTCCAAAAATTCAACAATCTTGCTAAAGAAACAGTGACCAGACGGAGAGACCTAAAACCAGTGACTTCCCTCTTGAGAGAGAGGGGAATCAAATACAGATGGGGCTTCCCATTCAAACTAATGGTCATAAAAACGGAAAACAATTCATCCTGAGATCTCCAGAAGAAAGTCCAAAATTCCTACATACTTCCAAGTCCCCCACGCGCCTCAGAATGGTTAGCCTCACAGAATCACCTTAGACCCACTAGCAAGAAATAGGAGCCGACCACACCCCCCTTTACACCCCCTTCCCCTGCTCAGCGACTTACCAAAGACCCCAGCCTCAACAAAAGAAAAGAACCACAACCACAACGAAAGAAGAAAGATCCAATAAAAAAAACCCCACAAACAACAAGCAAAATGTCCAAATAGAAACATAAGAAGCGTTTGCCTACCTCTCCACTTGGGCTGGCGTGACATCATGGGACCCACCCGGTCCTGGGGATTAGAAGATCAATGCAGAGTACACCTGTGCCCACGAGCGCAACAAAGGAGATCCGAATTGGCGAGAAACATGTGGGCTCCAGAGCTCCAAGCGTGGCTGGAGTCCCAAGCGCTGCAGGAGATCGGGCACACCACACGGGTTCCAGGGGGACATCCATACCGGACATGCTTCCTCTCCCCCACCGACCCCCCTCAGTGCTCCATAACAAAACCCCCTCCATGCCCCAGCTCCATACCGTTCCCCAATTCCCCCTGTGCCCCGCACCCCAACCCCCATGTCCATGCCCAAAACTGTGGGTGGAGGCAGCAACTGTCCTGGGCCTGGACCGAGGGGGTCGCTGGCGGGAGAGGTGGAAGAGACCTGGGTGGCCGGTCAGAGGAGCACCAGCAAGCCAGGAGAGGAGGCGCGAGGGGGACATGGAAGATCGTGGGGTAGGGGGTGACTGGGAGAGCAGCGCAAGGGGTCCGGAGCTCTGCAGGAGATCCGGAGGCTCCATCCCCTTCCACGCTGGTGCTGGAGCTCTGTGCTCTGCTGGAGAGCCGGATGCTTCCCCCCCTCCATGATGGCACTGGGTCTCTGAGCTCTGCTGTAGAGCCGGACGCTTCCCCCCCCTCCCCTCCATGATGGCACCGGATCTCTGAGCTCTACTGTAGAGCTGGACGCACCCCCCCCCTCCCCTCTCCTCCATGCCCTGTGCCCCGACGCCCTCACCCAGATCTGCGGGAGGGGGCCGCGACCATCCGAAGTCAGGGCGAGGGACCAGAGGAAGGGGTGAGAGACAGGTGCCCGGTCTGAGGCTAGCCAGGAGTGGAGGCCGCATAGCAAAGACGCCCGGCCCAACCAACAACCCCAGCTACCACACCAGATGAAACCTTGCAGGCACGCACAACCAGGTACGATTCCCCTGATAAATGGGCTTCAGCCAAGCGCCGACCTGGGGTCCATGGTGGGTGGTGGATAATCGGCCCGGCACAAATGCCTGGCCAGGACTTGAGCCCGATACCAGTGGTACTGAGCAGAGCTTCGTCCCCCCCACTCTAGAAAGTTAAGATGGCCAACCAGCTGTATCATTATCGTTAGCATAAATGAGGACCTAGAGGATCTTCAGAGGGGCCCAAAAGTAAAAATAATGCTAAATGTAGTGTCAAATGCAGTGGGGGATGTTAGATAAAAGAAAACTTGGGCGCTACCTCAATGACAGATAGAAAAAAAGTAAGATAGAAAAAAAGTAAGATAGTAATAAATATTACCGTCGTTTTAATGTCTCCCAAGTGGACCCCAAATAACGGGGGCACTTGATGTAACGTAGGCTCCTGCAGCTCAACCTCACTAGGATCTATCCAGGATCCTTAGGTGTATGTGAACAAAAGAAACATTGGGGAGCACAAGATAAACAAATTCTTCAATCAATATATTTGAATCAACTTGCAGATCTCAATGATAGAATGGCTATGAGTATAACCAGACCACCATAGTACTCAGTGTAATGTACAAGGGTTGTAAACGAGTCAATACACTCACACTGGTATTAGCAGAACCAGACTGGGATAGAAATATAATATAGCATTACTTACACGGCCATGTGTAATTACTTGATCCCTTAAATGTTTTCTTTCCTCCAAACTTCTGTCCAACAGGTGGGTCTTATCCTGGTGTTCTGGTGTTCAGCCTCACACTTGGCTTTTGAAACGAAGAGTGCTGTACACACATCCTCGTCACGTAATCCTCCCCGTAATAAGGTCTCATGTATGGAGAGTATATTAGGTTCAAATATAATCCATTTATTAGCATAGTAAAAATATACACTCACATGAATAAGTCCTGGTCAGCAACTGTACACATCCGTACGGAAACCTCCTTTGGACAAAATTCGAGCAACGAATTGAGTGACATCAAACTGAATTACAGGACTAGATGGGAGGAGGACCTAGGGGAGACATTTAGAGGACGAAGACTGGGACACTATAGTTCTGGCAGCGGCAAAGAGCTCTATCTGCACCACATTGAAGGAGAATGCATATAAGGTCCTCATGAGGTGGTATCTTACCCCGAAAAGATTGGCTAGGTTTGTCAAGGACTACCCCCCCCCCCCGTGCCCAAAACAATGTGGGGAGCAGGCAGACCTGCTGCATATGCTGTGGGGTTGCACCAAGGTGGCCCCGATTTGGGAAGACATTAGAAGCTGGCTGCAGACTTTGCTTGGCCGAGAGGCCCTTTTGGACCCTTGGCTGCTCCTGTTGGGAAGGCGCACCAGGGGCCTAAACAGGTCTCACCATAAATTGATTGCACATTTTGCCACGGCCCTGAGGTGCGAAATCGCAGCATTGTGGAAGCAACCAGAAGTACCCAACATCCCAAAAATTCGGAACCGAATCTGGTACGTTTGCCGGATGGATCAGCTGACGAGCATGGTAAATGACACCGGCACAAACTTCCTCAAAAGTGTGGGCGCCATGGCTGGCCCAAACAGATATCCCAGGGATAGATGCCACTACTATATTGCTTTGATAATAAGAAATGCATTCTCCTTGGATGGACCAGAACTGACAATAGGTAGCACCAGACCGGTAGGGCCGACTACAAATGAGCCGGAGCATGGGCTAAAGAAGCAAATACACACCCGCGCAGATCCCCCATAGGTAGGACCAGTGGTATAGACTCCTTGAAAGAGAACCTCCAGACTGCAGACCCCCCCCCTCACTCCCCCTCTCTTATTGTAAGTCGGTATGTCTGTTCGTCTCCCCAGGCTGTACAGTTATTGTAGATGTTACCTAAATCGAGTGCTGTGGATACTGATTTCCCAGACAATGGGTTGAAAGATTGTTATATGCATGTATCAAGTGCTTAATAAAAACTTTTGTTGGGAAAAAAAAACAAACTACAAATTGCTCTATCAAAACAACTACTGGTCTCACTGAGTTAGTCAGCCCTCAAAAGAGCAGTGATAAGTCGTGGACCATGAGTAGTCCTAGAGGTCTCTTACAAACCATAGCCGATTGTGTGGCACCTTCAGCCCAGGTTGACACTGTTGTTACAATGCCATTTATGACTGTGGGCGACCAGTTGATTACTAAACCCCCTGATATTATGACTCTTAATGCATGGGCAAAAGACTGTCCTGATACCACTAAACACCCTGAAGCAGCAGTAAGGTATCTTAAAAGGTGTGCAAAAGGGATGAATTTGCTTGGGGCTGATTTTATTTTTCTGTTAGACACAGTCACTAAACATACAGGAATTAAATGGTCCGCGCGTTGTGACAATCTAAAGAGTGACTATGATAGACCCACTGATGTAAAGGGTAATGTGTGGGCACAGGCAGATTGGATTGGCGAGTTGTGGAAACAGGTTTTAAAGGTTCTGATTGACGAACATGGGTCTAGGCAAGATATCTCAGAGGCTATAGACTGTGTCCAGAAATCACATGAGTCAGTCACAGAGTTTTTAAGGAGATTAAAAAAAGAGTGTTTGAAGAATGATTGTGGTCTGTCACTAGAGGACGCTCTTGGTCTATTGTATATTCAACATGCAATGAATAATATGCTACCTACCAATGCACAAACTGTTCGGATGTGTGTTGACAACTGGCATAAATTGAAAATATCAGATTGGGAGCAAGCGTGCAAAATTAAAGATGCAGCGGGTGTTTTTTCCCCTCTTAAAGTAAATAAAAAAGAAAATGCAAGTATGTGTTTTGACGATGGCAGGGGTAGAGGAAGAGGACGAGGTAGAAATCAGGGTAGAAGGTTTTTTGCCGGACCACGTAACCAGTCTGGAGGTAGAGCCCAAAATAATGGGGCTTGTTTTAATTGTGGTAATTTTGGCCATTGGCACCGAGTGTCCCCCACCCCATCAAACCAGGGTGGTTCCCAAGATACACCACACCTTAGGGAAAACACTGACATTGACAATAACCCTAATCAACCTATGCGGGCACGTCCCGATTATCGGGGTCCTCCGGCAGGTCATCATCTCCGGGTGCAGTGGAAACCCAGCAACCCACAATAGGGGTGCCGGAGGATGGAACCCCTCGCTTGTTACCTTACCCAATTGTCCTCTCGCTGGGAAACGTTGCCTCTGACTACTCTTGCTGAAGATGGCAAGATGTATGATTTTTTAGTAGACACAGGAGCAACTAAGTCTTCCATTTCTCAGAGAGAGTACAACGGGCTAGTGTCAAACACAAGTGAGTCCTCTACTGGTGTAGGCGGGGTTCCAATTTAATGCAAAGTAACAACCCCTCTTACCATCTCTGCCACGACTGAGGATAATACTCCCCTGATATTATCTCATGCCTTTTTGATAATCCCTAATTGTCCGGTTAATTTGCTAGGAAGAGATCTGATGGGTAGGTTACATATGTCATTCTTTGTGGACTTGCAGGGTGGAATCATTTGTGAGTCTCCTTATCGTTTAGCTACTCCCTCTTTCTCTCGATCCTCTCCCTTGTTATCTTCCTATTCAGATTCTGAACACGTCTGGTCCCTTAGGTTTGATGAGAATGTCAGGGACACTTTGTACAAGGCATATGAGTTTGCCCGATTTGAACATGCGTATATACGGATTGCATTTCAGAAACCCTTTCTAGCATATGACCATTTTGACGATTTCCTTGACCATTCAGTTGCATCTCATACAGAAGAAGTATACATTACAGGTCTGTATCTGACCCCCACATGTGCATACATAGCTGTCAATGACAGGTCTTATGTTTGGTTTAAAGGCCATGATCTTGTTGTGAAACAGCAGTTTATCCCTTTGGACGACTTGCTGTCTCACTGCTATGTGCAAGTGATTGCTGACTCTGACCCGACACATGACTTTTCTTTTCCCCACCCAGCCCTAAATCAGATCCCCCCTGATTTGTGGGCCACTTCATTCACAGATCCTGGCTTCATCGATTGTACCCCGTATGAGGTTACCCTTAAGCCCGGTGCCTCCCCAGTGTATATCAAACAATATCCCCTCTCGGCTGAGAAGGAAAAAGGTATTGCCCCCATAATGCACGAGTTGCTAACCAAAGGCATTATCTCCCCCACCATTTCTCCATACAACACTCCTGTCAATCCTGTCCCCAAACCAGGAGGTCGACAATGGTGTTTCACACAAGACCTCTGTGCAGTTAACATATTGGTACAACCTATTGCCCCATAGTACCAGATGTGAATTCGATCCTCACTGGCATACCTTCAGATGCCACATATTTCGACCTTTGTTCTGTCTTCTTTTCTGTGCCGGTTAGCCCTGAAACGCGACCACTTTTTGCTTTCACGTATAAAGGGTGTCAGTATACGTGGAACTGCCTACCCCAAGGTTTTATTAACTCCCCCACGGCCTATTCAACTGTTGTCCGTAAAATCCTAGAGCACTAGTCACCGCCCTGTAACTCTGTGCTATTGCAGTATGCAGATGACCTTCTGCTATGCAGCAAAGACAAAGATTCATGTCTTCAGGACTCACTGAGCTTGTTCTACCGGTTGTATGCAACAGGCCATAAGGTGTCCCTCAAGAAACTCCAGTTCTGCCTCCCAGAAGTGCGGTACCTGGGATTCAGCCTCTCCCATGGACAAAGAACTCTAGCTTCTGACCGCGTTCAGACTATTGTGGCTCTGCCCAAGCCAAAGACAAAGACTGCTCTAATGTCTTTTCTAGGAGTTGTTACATATTGCCGACAGTGATTGCTCATATTTTGACCACATTCTGAGACAAGCTACGTTCAAAGACTCTCCAGATATCATTCTCTGGACATCAGCTATGCATGGTGCATTCTATGCTCTCAAGACTGCTCTTTACTCTGCTCCTGCACTGGGATTGCCCAACTACCAGCAACCGTTCCACCTTTATTGTACTGAAGGTGGTTCGACAGTGGCGGGTGTCCTTGCTCAGGAACACGGCTGCGGTTATAGACCGGTGGCATTTTATTCAAAAGTTTTACCCCTAGTGGTCCAGTGAATGTCGGCATGTTTAAGAACAGTAGCTGCATGTGCCATGATGGTCGAAGCTGCACAATCTATTGTGTTATCCCACACACATCACATCAGGTCATACAAGTCCTCAACAACCTCACTACACAACACATGACTGCACAGCGCAGATCTGGTTATGAAACAATTTTAACTACTACCTCCAATCTGTCTGTCAAGTATTATCCTTCTCACTCAGGTCCCGCCATCCTTCTGCACAAACTTTTGTCACAGACTGACCCTACTGATCTGACTATAGATGGACGGACTCATGATTGTTTGACGACTATTAGCATAGAGACCTCCCCTCGGGCAGATTTATTCTCTGTTCCCCTAGAGTATGGTGAAGTTGTTTTTGTCGATGGGTCGTGTTCCAAACCCATGGATGGTGTATATTTAACAGGATTCTCAATTATTCAGTTACCAGATGTTGTCCTGATGGCTAATGCTCTCCCTTTTGTCTCTGCACAGGCTGCTGAATTGGTAGCCCTTACACAGGAGTGTAAACTTTTTAAGGGTAGAGATGTTACCATATACACCGACTCTCGGTATGCGTTTGGCGTGGCCCATGATTTCGGTGTCATATGGAAAAACCGCGGCTTCACCACTGCCTGTGGTAAAGGTATCTCACACGCCCAGTTGGTCTCTGACCTTCTGGACGCCATGTTACTCCCTACCACACTGGCGATTGTCAAGTGTAAGGGGCATAGCATTGAAGATACCAATGTGGCCAGAGGCAATGATTTGGCTGACTCAGTTGCTAAGAAGGCCGCATTGTTAGATCATTTTCACCCCCAGTATGACACGTCTCACTTTTTGCAAGTCTCGCTGGTTATGACCGCCCCGATTCCTGAGTCCGAAATCTCCTCCTTACAGGCTTTGGCCTCTGAGGATGATGTCACTTTCTGGAAAAAGGAGGGTCTGATCATCGATGAACATTCTCTATGGTCAGACAAGGAGGGTAAGGTGGGGATACCGCGCATGGCGGCCCTCATTTTCATCAGCCATTTTCACGGTTTTGGTCATATTGGTAAAAAGCAGACATGTAAAAATATTCAATCTCGTTTTGCTATAAAAGATTTACTTGTATTGGTGGAAACACAATTATCGCGATGTCTCACGTGCACAAGGAACAACCCCACAGGCACCATTCACGGAATACACGAACATTTGCCACCCCCTGAGGGCCCTATGCAACAGTTACAGATAGCCTTGGGCATGTGTGTAAAATCTAAGGGAAGTTTGCAGTACTTACTGGTTATTGTGGATCAATTTTCTAAATGGGTAGAGGCATTTCCTACATCTAAGGAAGATGCCAAGACGGTAGACAAGATTTTGTGCAAAGAAATTATCCCTTGTTTCGGATGCCCTTTAACTATCAATAGCGATCAGGGAACCCCTTTTACGGCAAAACTTACCCAGCATATCTGTAACATGCTCTGCATTGATTGGAAATTCCACATCCCATATCATCATCAATCCTCAGGCCAAGTGGAAAGGACTAACCGCACAATAAAAGATAAGATTAGGAAAGGTACCGGAGGGACTTTCCATAATTGGCCAGATCACCTGCCCGCTGTATTAGCGGAAATACGGATGACCCCTAATAAGACCACTGGGCTCTCCCCATTTTAAATACTAATGGGTAGGCCATTCCCTACCCTATGGACAAAGACTCATGGGGTACCAAAAACAAAGGGCGACCTGAATTGTATAATACAGGAATATGTAATACACCTTGTTGACAAGTTGAATGGCATCTATGGTGATGTATCTATGTCTCTTCCTTGTCCCACAGGTACGCCAACACACCCTTTCAAACCAGGTGACACGGTCCTGGTCAAGCAACTGTTCAAAAACAAGACACTGGATCCTCCCTTCGGCAAACCAACCACCATCATCGCCGTCACCCATACTGCAATCTTGACAGAAGACAGCCCAACATGGATACACACAAGCTGTGTGAAGACCGCACCAATTGGTTCCTGTGGTCCTCCCATCTTGGACCCGTCGGCAAGCTCCTAATATTTACCATGTGGTTATTATAATAGCTATAATCTGGGGACTAATTGCGGGACTAACTGCCTGTTATATGCAACACACGGAGACATACACATATATAAATGTTACACCCACCAGTTGTATGTTCAATTGTACAGAATATTCTGAGCGACACAAAAAGGGAGTTACATACAACCTCATGGGAACAAGATAATATATATCAAAACAGCAATGGCAGTGCATAAAGAGGTTAGACCAAATGAGTCATGTTGGATTTGTGGACACGGACCCCAAAGTCTAAATTTTGGTTACCCTTATGTGCCCATCCCAATTAGTTATCAAGAGCTTAGGATGCTCACTTCTGATAAACTGTCATGGAATTTTACAGCAAACCATTCTACTCCAGATAAGAAAGAGCCAGCCAAGTTACACCTTAGTCAGAAAGTACAGGAAGGAGCTATATGTTATCATAATTTCCAAGGGAAGGTGTTTGTAAGGTTAAACCTGTCTTCTGCCAAGTTCTGGAATTGATAAGGTTAAAAAGAATACGCTGGCCTTGCTATTTTCATGGGAGGCTATTGTAAATAGATTCAGACCAACTGTTCAATGCCTGTCAAAATATTGTTAAAACAAGACCAGAGGATAGGGTTGCCTTATAAGTCACCATTGTATATGTCTCTTGCTCAGCAGTTAAATGTTTTAAGCTCTACAGAAAAGGCATTATGTGAAGGATACATGTAAATTTAGATGTGTACCCATATTTGTAACAGATGACAACTGTATTTTTGTCCCTGCCTTGTGTATATAAGCTTGCTTGTGAACCATTAAAATTTAGTTGTGACAATTCAACAACCAGCCTCCTTGAATTTTCACAGCTCCGAGCTCGTATATGTCATACTATTTGAAAGCATCCCATATCTGTTGCGTTTCAGTAGCTCCCGTGAGAAAAGGTTTTGCTTGCCCTAGAAGGACCTGATCTGTAGAGATCTAACAGTGTTACACCAAGCATGTCAACACTCACCTGTTATGTTAAGGTACAATCAATCAGTTCAGAAAAGAGGTGAAATATACATACTCCGGGACTCCGTAGAAATAAAACTAGACGATTGTACTGATTTTTGTAATCAATATGTAACCAGGAATAATATAACTCATACATGTTCATACCATTCTTCTGTATATGAATGGTTTGGCCATCAGTGTTCCAATCTGTTTGCATGGATTGCAAGAGATAGGATCCGCGAAACAGCATGCAGGTGTTTTGGAAATGGAACCACCTGTACAAAGTTTAGACCCAGCAAATATATATGACGACTGCTATTTTCCTTTCTACAGGAGTCCAGAGGAGAGGACAAATAAAGTATGCCCCCCCAAAATACACCTTCCTTATGGGTATTTTTGGCTCTGTGGCACATGGGCAACAAAATTGATCCCATGTGACCACACAGAACCATGCGATTTAGGTTTTATTTTGCCCGCTTTCCAAATAATGTCCACCCTACCTGAGGGAAGAATACGAAATCGGAGGGCGTTAACCATTAAAACTAACTCAGCCAAGAGAATTGCAGGAGGTCTAATACCTTTCCTGGGAGTATATGACATATATGCAAAATTAGATCTTTTAGTAGTCAATATAGATGCCGCTTTTAACGACACTAAAGACGCTATTTTAAGGCTCAGTAGCGAACAGCAGCAAATTAGAGCAACAGTATTGCAAAATCGTATGGCATTAGATTATCTTTTGGCAACCCAAGGTGGAGTGTGTAAGTTAGTCGGAAGACAATGTTGCACTTTTATTGAAGACCAATCTAAAAGTATCCATCATGATATGGAACATTTAGCAGAAGTGCAGGCCCGATTAAGGCAAGATCCCCAAGGGTTTGATTGGACCTTTGGCTTTGGAAATTGGCTTGGAGTTTTTCCTCTCTTGAGTGGTGAGCAGAAGAATAAATGGGTTTGGTCAAATGATTGTTCTTTTAGAACAAAAGGAGGGTATTGAAGGGGTTAAAATTATATGTCAGCTCTACAAATCTCAGGGATTGAAAGGGTGAATATAATCTGCTAGCTTTATATTTCTTATACAGGCTGTTCCAGTACTGAGAGAACTAACTCACTATGCTAATTGTAATCTTTATTTACTTCTGTTGTTCTCAGTTTGTCTTTTATACAATAGCACAAGAGCAGTAAAATGTCCCAAACAATACAGCTGCAAGCTCTTGAGAAACATTCCCGGTATTTCTCTTTGTAATGTAGAAGTAGAAACTGCTGGCCAAACATAAGCAAGATGTAGTGATTTACTAATGCTTTGTCCAAAGACACAGATACATAACCTCTACAGAAACTTGTTATTTCGCATTGTTAAACATGATATGTTATGTATTAACATGCCCTTAGTTTTTTGTATAAATGTCGGGGCACAACTGAATAAACTTTGAAGTGTGGAAGCAGCCCTGTTGTCTGACTCCTCTCTTCCCGAGCTCGTATTTGTCTGTGTTTCGGAGACTGCTAAACCAGTGCTGTGCAAATCTCCCTAGGTTGAGTAAAGTGATTCCTACCAAAGTAGTAACCCTTTCAAGAAATAAATAAATAAATAAATAAATAAATATATATATATATATATATATATATGAAAGAACAAAAATTGTAGCGCCAGAGTAGGACTGCAAGTGTTATACCTATTGGTTGACTATAGTGAATAAAATTAATTATGTGTTTATAGTGCAAGAAATACAATAAATGTGATAATATTGGAATTGAAAATACAATTGAAAATACATATATATATCAATAAACTGTATAGTGAAACACAAACAACAAGTGAAAAAAAGGGGTGCAAAAGTGCAAAAAAGAAAAATAAATAAAGTCCAACCAGTCCTTTAAATGTTAGTCCATGAATGGAGGTAAATGATGCTGACAAGGGGGTCTCCGGCTGCTCTCACATGGGATAAACCACATCCAGGAATATCTACAAACAGAAAAAGAGAGAGAGCGCACGCCCCATAGCATAACACTGTGTATTTATTATGAAAAAAGGAAAGGGAAGGGGGGGGGGAAAGAATCAAACTCACAGGATAAAAATGGTTAAAAGGCAATTTGTGATTATATCACCACCATCCGGTTCTGTGCTGCGGGATTGCGTCTATGTGGGCTCCTTCAGGACTGCCAGTAGAAGTCACCGCTCACCGGATTCCTGGGGTGCCGTTTGCCGTCAGATTGCCGTCCGAGAACTCAGCTCTCCACTCCGAATGGCCTCCATATGGATCCCACGCTGGATGTGGCCTCGTGCACGTGCGCAGCGTCGTAGTGACGTAATCGCGCTATCAGAGTCCATGACGCGTTTCGTCACCGCTGGGCGACTTTCTCAAAGGGCTGATAGTAAACGGAATGAAGTCCTGCACATTTATAGCCAGTCCATCGCTTAGCAACCCACAATAGGGTAATTGTTTAACCCATGGTAAGCTGGTGAAGTAGGGCGTAACTAGATGTGCTGCACCCTCATTAAACACATGATTAAACGACTGACTTAATAGATGGCAGATCATAGAAAAAATATATATATATTGACACATACTGTGGGAAAGATCTACAAAAACATTATACACATATATATAACACAATAGATACTCAAATTCATTGCTGATATTGTATAAAATCATTAAAAATTATTCAAATGGATGATCTGAACCAATGGATAAAACGAAAAAGCAAAGTTAAAAATGAAATAAAGTTAAGAAAATTATTATCCCTTGTTGTATAATAAACATTAAATAATGAAATATATACAAAATTATTTAAAATAAAATCACACACATAAAAAAACACACAGGGGTGGCAGTACATTGAGATCTAATAATCATATTTTAAATAAAAGATAGTAAGAACTATTAATTTCTCATCAGAACACCATGCACATATAGACAAAATTATGTACACATGCATAATGAGCAACCGAAAATTCAATAGATCTACACTACTAAACAAGTAAAAGTAAATAGATATTGCAAGTACTTTTTACTGGAAAAATTATATATATGTGTATATAGAACATAAGCTAAGAGCAACCTTATGACTCAAATGGGCTTATATACTACCCAGATACTTGTATATAGATGAATATACAAATGTATATTTACTAATGTGTATCAAATTATTGAACTATTATAAAGTAGGGTATATATTTCTCTCATGCAGATATAGAGATAAAAATAAAACATGATGAATCATGTAAATATATTTTCACAGAGATAATAATGTAAGGATATTAAGGACCAGTGTATAGTTTATCAATCAATACGTGAGTATATTGAGTGATTTGACCAACCTTTTTGTTACAGATAAACTCAAGATGGAAATCTAGTGAACAGGGAGAGGAGAGAGAAAAAGTAACAAGGGCTGAAACTAAATGAAGAATAATTTACAAAAAGGTATGAAAAATGTTGGGAATAAATATTCAAATGAAACTATAATTCTAATTCAAGATTAAAAATAAAATAATTGAATAAAAATGTATATATTAAATAATAAATGAAAATATGAATGAATAAATGAAAACAATACTGTCAATAATTGTGTTGGGATGAGGGGATGGACCAAGGATGGGAGGGGACAGGATAGGGCTAGGGGAGGAGGGAAGAGGGGGATAGGGAAGGGGGGGTAAAAAGGGATGGGGAGGAAGGGAAAGGGAACAGGGATTAAGGGATGGGGATAAACTGCTTGCTAATGTGGGAGTGAAGGAAAAAGAGGATTATGGGAATTGGCAGACAAAAATGTTCTCCCTCGATTAGAGCGACGAGAGTCCAAGAGAGTAGGAGATCAGACTAGTGTACTAGCATCCAGACACTCATTGAGTCCTCCAGGGTTGAGGGTCCCCAACTGGTGGATCCAATAGGTCTCCTGTCTGCACAAGATCTTGAAACGATCGCCTCCCAGAGCACAGGGTGAAATATGTTCCAGGCCCATTACCGTCATACATTTAGGGTCCTGATTATGTATGGCTTTATAGTGTCGGGAAATACTATTAACAATCTTTCCCTTTATGACACTCCTCCTGTGCTCCAGGAAACGGGTGCAGAGAGGTCTTGTGGTGCGTCCAATAAAACGTAGCCCGCAACCACACTGGATGCAGTACACCACAAATGAACTTTGACAATTTATAAAATTCCTAACCTGATAGATAATATCTCTATTGGGAGAACTAAATTCGGATCGGGTCCTCAAATGTCTACAGGTAATACATCTACCTCATCCACATCTGTGGTTCCCATTTAGACCATTTAACGCTGATTTTTTGGAAACATTCCCTGATCTCAATTTGGTTGGAGCTATAATGCTCTTCATACTTCTGGCCTTTCTGTAGACAATCGAGGCCCGGTCCGGAAGAATGCCCTTCAAATAAGGATCACATCTGAGAACTCCCCAGTGATTGCTAACAATCTTCTGGATGGCTCTAAAGGACTGGTTGTAGGTTGTTATAAATCTTAAACTAGAATTACCAGTACTCCCAGCAATCACTGGTGAGTTGTATCCCAGACGAGATCCTTCCTGTCGGTTCCTAGATGCCTGAATCATTTTTGACCTATCTAAGGAACTCACTTTCTTGAAAGATTCAGAGACTAATTTATTGTCATAGCCCTTATGTATAAATTTAAGGCTGAGCTGTTCCGACTGCTGGACAAAGTCAATGTCTCTGGAGCAGTTTCTCCTAATCCGGTGAAACTGCACGAGAGGAATATTATGTAACCACTGCTTGTGGTGGTTGCTGGACGCATGTACGTAGTTGTTTACAGAGACTTCTTTAAAATGAGTGGATGTCATGATGTTGAGGTCTTCATCAGACGTGAGTAATAAATCCAGAAAGACTATGGAGGCTGCATCTATATTGAATGTAAATTTCAATCCCAAGGGATTGTCATCCAATGATTTAAGGATCTCAAATAATTCAGCCTCCTCTCTGTCCCAGATCAAAATAATATCATCTATGAAATGGCCATAGTACACGAGGCCTGCTCCAAGATGTTCATTTTGCCACACAAATCTCTCCTCCCAAAAACCCATGAAGAGATTTGCTGGGAGCAAACCTCGTGCCCATGGCCGTTCCACAGATCTGCAGATAAAAAATCTCCTCAAACAAAAAATAATTGTGGTTTAAAATGAATTTAACACAATCCAAAATAATTCTTTGTGTTTCTTAGGGATGCACAAGTCCTTGTCAAGCCAATATTTCAGTGCTTCAATGCCCCTAGCATGGTCAATGCAAGTAAACAATGAGGCCACATCACATGTGGCCCACAAATAGGTGGATTTCCATTTAATATTCGAGGTGGAATCGATGACGTGGAGCGTATCCCTAATATGTGACCTGAGCTTTGCTACAAAGGGTTGAAGATGGTAATCTACATATTGGGATAGGCTCGACGTCATCGACTCCACCCCGGACACAATGGGCCTGCCAGGGGGATTGACCAAGGACTTGTGCACCTTCGGCAAATGATAAAAAATAGGTGTACGTGGATAAGGGTTAAACAAAAATTTAAACTCCGTTTTGGAAATGATACCTTGTGTGAGTGCTATGAGAAGCTCTTTAAGATCATTCTGATAGCCCATTACCGGGTCAGACTCAAGGGTTATATAGGAGGCCGGGTCACCCAGGAGTCTGCGTGCTTCCTGAAGATACGCAGAAGTGTCCTGGATGACCACACCCCCCCCCCCCTTGTCAGCCTGCCTGATCACTATTAAGGGATTTTCTTTGAAATTATTTAATGCGTCCAGTTCGCCCTGTCCAAGATTCTTATTAATTGTAGGTTTTTTACAGCATAATGCCTCAAAATCCTGCAGTACCAGACTATAAAAGGCTTCAATAAATCCACCCTTAGACTGATAGGGGAAAAAAACTGATTTAGGTCTGAAGGGTGAATGTACAATTTTTAAATCTTCCTTCAAATCAAACTCATTCTGAGTGGAATGTGTAGACAAATTCAGGATGTCAGTGCAATCCTGAGATGTATTCAGGACTCCTCCTGATTCCCCTAAAAGTGAAGAGAGGGCTTCTAAATATACATTGTCTTGTGTATTGATTATATCAGCCTCCTTATTGACTCTAATGTTAGTTTCTTGTATATTATAATGTCTTTTCAAAGTGATTTTCCTGATGAAACTATTAAGGTCTACAAACAGTTGAAAGGCATTGTCCCTGTATTGGGAGCAAATGACAGACCCCTCTCCAATAGAGATTTATCATAAATGGATAATTGTTTGGAAGATAAATTGAATATAGAACTGTTACCCATATATATATATACAGCTAAACCCCGTTATAACGCGGGTCTCGGGGTCCACCCCGAGACCACCGCGTTACTAACGGGGTCGCGAGAAAAAAAAATGGCCGCCGCGCTTTAGCGCATATTC
Source organism: Ascaphus truei (assembly GCF_040206685.1). Taxonomy (NCBI): domain Eukaryota; kingdom Metazoa; phylum Chordata; class Amphibia; order Anura; family Ascaphidae; genus Ascaphus; species Ascaphus truei. Next base: position 482,866,026 of record NC_134484.1, read on the forward strand.
ATCCCGCGGGACAGGAGATGGGAGCGGACATGTCCCTCCGCTCCCCGCTTCCCCCTGTCACCGCGGGACAGGCCGCGGGGCAGGAGATGGGAGCGGGGATGTCCCTCCTGTCCCCGCTTCCCCCTGTCACCGTGGGACAGGCCGCGGGGCAGGAGATGGGAGCGGGGATGTCCCTCCTGTCCCCGCTTCCCCCTGTCACCGTGTGACAGGCCGCGGGGCAGGAGATGAGAGCGGGGATGTCCCTCAGGTCGCCGCTTACCTCAGATCCCGCTGCCTGCATGGAGGTGGTAGCGGGGGGTTTCTTCTCCCCACCGCTGTCCCTGGCGCTCCCGCTGCCTGCGCGGGAGGAGGGGGGGGAGCGGGTGGTGGTGCTGGTCACGGCCTTTCCTGTGCTCCGACCCCACCCCCCGTCTGTGTAGAGTGAGAGAGTGTGTGTGTGTATGTATATATGGGAGAGAAAGTGTGTGTGTGTATATGGGTGTGTGTATGTGGGTGTGAGTGTGTGTAAGTGTCTGAGTGTGTGTGTAAGTGTGTGTGAGTGTCTGTGAGTGTCTAAGTGTGTGTAAGTGTGTGTAAGTGTGTGTAAGTGTGTGTGAGTGTGTGTGAGTGTCTGTGAGTGTGTGTAAGTGTGTGTAAGTGTGTGTGAGTGTCTGTGAGTGTCTAAGTGTGTGTAAGTGTGTGTAAGTGTGTGTGAGTGTCTGTGAGTGTGCGTAAGTGTGCGTAAGTGTGCGTGGGAGTGTGTGTGAGTGTGCGTGAGTGTGTGTGAGTGTGTGTGAGTGTCTGTAAGTGTGTGTGAGTGTGTGTGCAGTGTGAGCAATGAGGAGTGTGTGTGCAGTGTACAGTGTGTGTGCAGTGTGTCAGTGTGTGCAGTGTGAGCAATGAGCAGTGTGTGTGCAGTGTGCAGTGTGTGTGCAGTGTGTCCAATGAGCAGTGTGTGTGCAGTGTGCAGTGTGTGTGCAGTGTGTCCAATGAGCAGTGTGTGTGTAGTGTGCAGTGTGTGTGCAGTGTGTCAGTGTGTGCAGTGTGAGCAATGAGCAGTGTGTGTGCAGTGTGCAGTGTGTGTGCAGTGTGTCAGTGTGTGCAGTGTGAGCAATGAGCAGTGTGTGTGCAGTGTGCAGTGTGTGTGCAGTGTGTCCAATGAGCAGTGTGTGTGCAGTGTGCAGTGTGTGTGCAGTGTGTCCAATGAGCAGTGTGTGTGCAGTGTGCAGTGTGTGTGCAGTGTGTCAGTGTGTGCAGTGTGAGCAATGAGCAGTGTGTGTGCAGTGTGCAGTGTGTGTGCAGTGTGTCCAATGAGCAGTGTGTGTGCAGTGTGCAGTGTGTGTGCAGTGTGTCAGTGTGTGCAGTGTGAGCAATGAGCAGTGTGTGTGCAGTGTGCAGTGTGAGCAATGAGCAGTGTGTGTGCAGTGTGCAGTGTGTGTGCAGTGTGTCCAATGAGCAGTGTGTGTGCAGTGTGCAGTGTGTGTGCAGTGTGTCCAATGAGCAGTGTGTGTGCAGTGTGCAGTGTGTGCAGTGTGTCAGTGTGTGCAGTGTGAGCAATGAGCAGTGTGTGTGCAGTGTGCAGTGTGTGTGCAGTGTGCAGTGTGTGTGCAGTGTATCAGTGTGAGCAATGAGCAGTGTGTGTGCAGTGTGCAGTGTGTGTGCAGTGTGCAGTGTGTGTGCAGTGTGTCCAATGAGCAGTGTGTGTGCAGTGTGCAGTGTGTGTGCAGTGTGTCCAATGAGCAGTGTGTGTGCAGTGTGCAGTGTGTGTGCAGTGTGTCAGTGTGTGCAGTGTGAGCAATGAGCAGTGTGTGTGCAGTGTGCAGTGTGTGTGCAGTGTGTCCAATGAGCAGTGTGTGTGCAGTGTGCAGTGTGTGTGCAGTGTGTCAGTGTGTGCAGTGTGAGCAATGAGCAGTGTGTGTGCAGTGTGCAGTGTGAGCAATGAGCAGTGTGTGTGCAGTGTGCAGTGTGTGTGCAGTGTGTCCAATGAGCAGTGTGTGTGCAGTGTGCAGTGTGTGTGCAGTGTGTCCAATGAGCAGTGTGTGTGCAGTGTGCAGTGTGTGCAGTGTGTCAGTGTGTGCAGTGTGAGCAATGAGCAGTGTGTGTGCAGTGTGCAGTGTGTGTGCAGTGTGCAGTGTGTGTGCAGTGTATCAGTGTGAGCAATGAGCAGTGTGTGTGCAGTGTGCAGTGTGTGTGCAGTGTGGCAGTGTGAGCAATGAGCAGTGTGCAAAAAAAAAAAATGAAAAAAAAATTTTTTTTTTTTAATTTTTTTTTTTTTTAAAAACGGGAGCCACGGGAAAACCGCGTTATAACCGAATCGCGGTATAACGAGGCGCGTTATAACGGGGTTTAGCTGTATATATATATATACATATATATACACATATATATATACAGTCTTCTACAAATCACCCAAAAATCTACTCGCCCAACCAAAAAATCTACTCGCCACCTAGTCCCGCCCCCAACCCCGCCCTAGTCCCGCCCCCAACCCCGCCCTAGTCCCGCCCCCAACCCCGCTTTTCACATCCCTTAGACTTCCTGTTCCTTGATGGAATAACACATTGTCAACTATTAACACTTTTGTTATATGTTTATTAGTATAATTCAATGCTTAACTTTAATCTATATGTTTCATAATAGGAATATATTGTTATTCCATTTTTCTTATATGTAGTAATTGTTTAACCAATATGGGTATTTTTATTAGAGTTAGATGTATTCGGTCTGTCAGTTAATTTATCCCAACATATGAATTACATTCGTTCTTATTTTATTCATTTTTTAGAGTGTAATGTAGTTTTAATTATGTAATTTATTGTGTTTTTTTATATGCATTAAGTAATTTAGATCCTCCCATAGTAAGTGATTATCTCCATAGAAAATGGTTCCATATTTGCCCCTTGTGCTGTCAGTTATCTGCAGTATCCATTCAATTGAGCAGCAATCTAAAAGCAAATTAAGGGTTAAACATCCCCCTGCGATCAATCATGAATCACTGGACTGGCTGTATAAAGGGGCAGGACGTTTACCCATGAATCATCAGCCCTTTGAGAAAGTCGCCGATTGGTGACGAAACGCGTCAGGGACACTGGGACACTGAGAAGCGCGATTACGTCACGAAGACGCTGCGCACGCGCATGAGGCCATACCAAGCGCGGGAAGATAACAGCGGCCATTCGGAGTGGAGAGCTGAATTCGAACAGCATACAACGGCGTCCTTATCCGGTTGGCGGTGATCTGGACCAGCTATCGGGAAGTGACTTTGCCCAGCAGTACCGGATGGTGGTGAATTTATTCACAAACTGCATTTTAAAACTTTTTATCCTGTGAGTGCGATTCCCCCCCCCCCCCCCCCTTCCATCCCTTCCCCATTTTTATAATAAATCACGCAGTATTATGCTATGGGGCGTGCGCTCTCTCTCTTTTTCTGTTTGTAGATATCCGTGGAGGTGGTTTATCCCTTGTGAGAGCAGCAGAAGATCCCTTTGCACATATCCTATACCTCCTATTATGGACTGATTATTGAAGGACTGGTTGGATTTTATATTATAACTTTACACTTATTTTTCATCACATTTTTTTCATTTTTTCACTTTTTTAGCACTTTTTGCACACTTTTTATATTTTTTATTTTTCACTCACATTGATGTATTATTCCATGGTGTTGTATTAAGTATATCTGTTTATTTAGCTTAGTATTTAATAGTTGTATCACACATGTACATTTTGATTTTTAAACACATTTAGGAATCTTATACATTTTTTGTTCATAATATACTAGCACTACAGTTTATAACACATAGCAATAGAATATCATTTTGGCGCCACAATCTTTGTTTTTTTACACATATATATTGTGACATAGTCCAAAGATGTTAGGCAGCTTTCTGCCCCCTTTTAGAGCAGAAAGTGCAGGAATAGTTACAAATGATCCGTTCCACAGCTTCCCATTAACTCAGGCAGCTGGATGGAAAATCCAGACCACAGATTACAATGGCTTTAGTTCTCCCTCACCTGCTCTTCTAATCACATGCACAGGTATTTAGAGCAGAGAGGTTTTGCATTTCTCTCTCTCTCTCTCCTTGGAGCCTGGGGGCTGGGGGTGTCGCTACTCTCCTGCATCCAGTATCGAGGTTGACGGCCTCTCCACGTATGACAGTACCAGAGGATTTGCCTGGACACCACGAACAGATAAGACAAAACAAATGGTTACTGCTGTTGCTAAAAGACTGTGCTGTATCTTGTGTCCCTAAATGAGAGAGCATTGTTTTAAGCTGGGGAACCAGTTTAGTTGGCCAGCAGCTGTTAGAGAGACTGATTCTGATGTGTAGTTAGATCCCTGAAAGGGATAGGATTTGCTTATATGATTTTGGTTTTATTTCTTGAAATAACAGTGTGGGAAATATTGTAACACTGAAATGTGTGAACTGCTGAATGAAAGTATCTGAGTACCTCTAACCTACACATGTTAAAGCTGCAGTACCTTTCTTGGATGAAAATAAAGCAGGCAGAAGCCTGAGTTAAGCAGCATAATACTTTGCATGATCCTGTTTGTTGTATAATTAACCCTAGAAGACTGTGTCGGGAAGAACCCAGACAGACGTCAGCACTACAAAAAAGGGGCGTTTGTCACAATATATATATACAGTCTTCGACAAATCACCCAAAAATCTACTCGCCCAACCAAAAAATCTACTCGCCACCTAGTCCCGCCCCCAACCCCGCCCTAGTCCCGCCCCCAACCCCGCTTTAAAATAAAATATATAAATAAAATACATTTAATAAATTCCTAGTCAGAACAACATTCGTTTTTGACAAATGTATTTATTGTATTACATTATACTACAATTAGTCCTTGTTACGTGTGTGTGTGTGTGTGTAAATGTCGGATCTAGAATTAAAAGCCAGGTGTGAATGACTAGTTTTTTGAACCCCTTAACCAGTGTCTGGATGCCCCCGCTTCACAATATCTAAAGCAGCAAACCCACCTGGGATCTTACCTGATCCGCAGTCCCTCAATGTCCAGGTACCCGCATTCCCGCAATGTTATACATTGGAGGGGAGGTGTTCCCTACCTGCCTTCTGGGTTAGGTGGGGGTTCCGATGTCTTCCGTGTGAAGCTTGAGTCAGATCTGGAAGAAAGCAGTATAGGGCAGTTAAGATTTCGGTGTAGTATAGGGCAGTAGTTAAGATAAATAGGGTAAATAAGATATCCAGATCCAGCGTGTGAGTGACAGAGAGAGAGAGTGTGGGGGAGGGAGAGAAAGAGTGTAGGGGAGAGAGAGAGAGTGTGGGGGAGAGAGAGGAGAGTGTGGGGGAGAGAGAGAGAGAGAGTGTGGGGGAGGAGAGGAGAGAGTGTGGGGGAGAGAGAGTGTAGGGGGAGAGAGAGAGTGTGTGGGGGAGAGAGAGAGTGTGGGGAGAGAGAGTGTGGGGGGGAGAGAGAGAGAGAGTGTGGGGGGAGAGAGAGAGAGTGTGGGGGGAGAGAGAGAGTGTGTGGGGGGGAGAGAGAGAGAGTGGGGGGAGAGAGAGAGTGTGGGGGGAGAGAGAGTGTGGGGGAGAGAGAGAGAGTGAAGTGTGGGGAGAGAGAGAGTGTGGGGGAGAGAGAAGTGTGTGGGGGGAGAGAGAGAGAGTGTGGGGGGAGAGAGAGAGAGAGTGGGGGGGAGAGAGAGAGTGTGGGGGAGAGAGAGAGTGTGGGGGAGAGAGAGTGTGGGGGAGAGAGTGTGGGGGGGAGAGAGAAGTGTGTGGGGGGGGAGAGAGAAAGTGTGTTGGGGGTAGAGAGAGAGTGTGGGGGGGGAGAGAGAGAGTGTGGGGAGAGGGGAGAGAGTGAGAGAGAGAGTGTGTGGGGAGAGAGAGAGTGTGGGGAGAGAGATGAGAGTGTGGGGGGAGAGAGGAGAGAGCGTGGGGGGGAAGAGAGAGAGTGTGGGTGGGAGAGAAGTGAGTGTGTGGGGGGAGAGAGAGAGTGTGGGGGAGAGAGAGAGAGTGGGGGAGACAGACATAGAGGGTGGGTGATACACAGAGAGTGAGTGGCTGGCTGGGTGAGTGGCTGGCTGGGTGAGTGGCTGGCTGGGTGAGTGGCTGGCTGGGTGATTGGCTGTCTGGGTGAGTGGCTGGCTGGGTGAGTGGCTGGCTGGGTGAGTGGCTGGCTGGGTGAGTGGCTGGCTGGGTGAGTGGGCTGGCTGGGGGGGGGCAGGGGTGACTGGGGTGGGTGGGTGGGTGAGTGACTGACACTGACTGGGGCAGGGGTGACTGACACTGACTGGGGGTGGGGGAGTGACTGACACTGACTGGGGGTGGGGGGGTGACTGACACTGACTGGGGGTGGGGGTGTGACTGACACTGACTGGGGGGTGGGGGGTGACTGACACTGACTGGGGGTGGGGGGTGACTGACACTGACTGGGGGTGGGGGGTGACTGACACTGACTGGGGGTGGGGGGTGACTGATTGGGGGGGAACCTCTGGTGTGTCACACATTCTCCCATACACACAGACACACAGACACACACAGACACACAGGGGGGGGAGGAAAGGCCCGCGACCAGCACCACCACGCTCCTCCCCCACCCACCCGCACCCATCTCCCGCCCGCTCGTGGGAGGGGGGGTCAGGCCGACACCCCCCCCATACCTCACGCGGTCGTAGTTTGGGGAGGTGGCAGGCACGTTGCGATGTGTCCCCCAGCGGGCGCCCCAGGGGACAGTCAGCCCCGCCGTGGCCCGCCACTGCCCTGCTCCCTCGCCGGCATGAAGCTTGTGGTCGAGCGGGCAGACGGGCAGACGCCCCCCCCCCACACCCCACCTTATGCTGCGCCGTCATGAAGATAGCTGGGCACACTCTCCCATGCACACACACACACACCCATGCATACACACAGGCACACACACGACAGGGGGAAGAAGAGGAAAGGCCATGCGACCACCACCACTGTCCTGCTCGACCGCCCCCCCCCCCCCGTGACCATATCCAACCCCGCGCGGGGATCGGCAGGAAGTCGGGGATAAGCGGGGACAGGGACAGAAGGGGGGGACACCCCACTACCATCTCCTGCCCCGCGCGGGGATCAGCAGGAAGACGGGGTAAGCGGGGACAGGGACAGAAGGGGGGACACCCCCCTGCCATCTCCTGCCGTGCGCGGGGATCAGCAGGAAGACGGGGTAAGCGGGGACAGGGACAGAAGGGGGACACCCCCCTACCATCTCCTACCCCGCGCAGGGATCAGCAGGAAGATGGGGTAAGCGGGGACAGGGACAGAAGGGGGGGACACCCCCCTACCATCTTCTGCCCCGCGCGGGGATCAGCAGGAAGACGGGGTAAGCGGGGACAGGGACAGAAGGGGGACACCCCACTACCATCTCCTGCCCCCGCGCGGGGGAGTAAGGGGGCTTGCAGGAGGCAGGGAAGGAGCAGAGGGGCCGCAGCATGCAGAGACTGGAGTGTACTTACTCTCCAATAGATCTCCGGCCAGAAAGAATGGCCACTCGTTGGGGGCAGGGCTCATATAGAGCCTGGCCACACGCCCACAAAGCCTGGGAGCGCGCGCCAATCAGGTAGGTGGAGTTTTTATTTTTCAGCGCGAGGAGATAGAGAGATAGAGAGATAGAGATATAGAGATATATATATATATATATCTGAGCCTTTTCACGTATGGCTCTTGGACAGACACAGCGGCGCCAAGCCTGGTAACCATCTGTGCCTTCCGGAATCCATGACTTAGAAAGCCCTCAGCTCATATACAGGTCAGCAATATATATACGTATTAAATTATTCCCGTTTAATAAAAGATGTGGTGTCCTCTCTTCTGCGTGCTAAAAGTTCAGTTCTTATTCTGATGTCAGGAATGGAGCGAGTGTAAATATTCCCTACATTCACTAGCCCCATTCTTGGCACACTTTCGAAAAATACTTTAACCTTTTAAAACCCTGCAAATCTGGGAGACTTCCGGTGACGTAGACGGGCATGCCAGCTTAGGAGAGGAGCTCCCGTCTACCCTTCTAAGAAAAGCCCCAGCACGAGCACCATCCGTGCCCGAACCCCCCCGAATTGGCAGGAATCGCGGAGGCTATGGCAAGTAAGCCCAAAATTGCGCAAAATCATGGGGTCTCCCGCTACTTTACCCCCGCGGGAGCTGGAGCCGGAAAATCAAGATGGCGCCGAAGAGCCCACAAGGGGTTATCAGAGCTTCCCCGACTTAGAACTACCTGCGCAGGGCTGGGGAAAGAATTTTTCGAATCCCTCTTCCAAAAAATGCGGAAGGGATTCCAGCAGGATATAACTGCCGCCCTGGAAGGTCTGAGAGCTGACATAAATGGCCTTACTACCCGCACAGATGAACTAGAGACCAAAATGGAGGAAGTACTCCTGACCCAGTCCAGCGCAGAAGATGAGGTGGTCAGACTAGGCCACGCCGTGAACGAGCTCAAGGATCAGAAGAACAGAGAGCGCAGACAGAACCTGCGCATAAGAAATATTCCTGAGTCTGTTTCTCCTGACGCCCTCCAGGACTACCTCCGCAGAACCTTCCTGACACTGAGCTGTCAGACCACGACCTTCAGATGGACAGGGCACACCGCGCACTGGCCCCCAGGTTGGCAGACCCAAACCGCCGCAGAGACGTAATAGTTAAACTGCACACCTACTCTGCCAAAGAAAGAATTATGTCTGCCAGTAGAGGGTTAAATGACCTCCAGATGGATAACCCAATCCAAATCTTTGGTGACCTCGCCAAAGTCACCATCGACAGATGCAGGGAGATGAGGCACCTCACAGCGATCCTTAGGGAGAGAGGCATCAAGTACAGATGGGGTTTCTGCTTTAAGCTTGTTGTCCTTAAAGATGGCCGATACCACTCCATTTCTATGCCAGAAGAATCCCCAGTTTTTTAAGTCGCTGGGATTAACCACTTCTCCGCGGGACCGAGAGATGCCCTCCAGAGACCCAGAAAGATCTGAAGCCTCAGAGATCCCACGAGCATCCCAACGCCTAGCAAATCAGAGGAGGCCATAACCTCCCCCTCTAATCTCCGATCCGATGAGGGTGTCTGAGGGAAAAGAAGAAGGCAGCGTTCCCTCTTGGCAGGCTACAAAGCCTCCAATCCGCCGGGCGAGCAAGTCCTGAAGCACAGATCCCTATACCTGGGCCCTCCCCCTTTCCCCTCCACCTCCCTTTTTCCCCGTCTCTCCCCTTACCACCGTGCCAATATGCATATGAATTGCTCCCAAATGCAGGTTATATGATGTTCTCATCGTGTACCCCCTCCCTCCCCCCCTACATCAAGACTTAGCAGCAGGTTCTGAAACCCCCCTCCTGGTATCTAATTTACACACTATTTATGAGAACCTTCCCTAATAGCTGATGTACAGAGGATTGTTATACATTGCAAATGCTGTTTTGTTAACGGATTTTTACAGAAGCAAAAGGCTGAGGCCTCTACTGCAAATGCTCCATATGCTTCACACTATGTACCCCCCGCCCCCTTCTCCCCACCCCCTTCTTCCCTCCCCCCTTCCCAAACCAGGTTAAAGGTAACTGCACTCACCACTAAAAACAAATATCTCTGCTATCTGTATATTTGTATTTGTACCCCTACCCCACCTGGAAATACTCTCCTAATGATTCTCTCCGTTGAATTTTCGGAGGTCACTCGGTCCTCGTCTCTGGCTTCCAGCCATGCTCTACGGCTCAGGAAGCTCTCCAGGGGTTTCCAACACCCTTTCCTTCTTCACCTTGGTGATTAAGGATCCTCTCTCAGGGCACTGTTAGGCCCACAACTCCCTCCTCCTCCTCCTACTGTTTCTCCCTCCCCTCCCCCTCCGTCCCATCGGAGGGCCCCAACCTTACGAAGGCTAGCCGTGGGCCCCGAAATCCCGCTGCGGCTCCTACACAATCCAGTTCTAGTCCCCTTTCATGGGAAACCAAGGGGCTGTGAGGCCTTTAGCTTCACAAACAAACACCCCACAAAATGTCTTCTATAAAGATTATCTCCCTTAACGTAAAAGGCCTAAATTCGGTAAAAAAAGAAAAAAAAAGAAAACTTGCATTGCAAGAATTTAAAAAATCAAAAAGGTGATATTCTAAAACAGAGCTCCTCATACTTCCTCCCAAACCTGGCCCTACTACCTCCTTCCACATTACTGTTGGAACTACAATCATTCACCCAGTAGCCCAAGCACGCTGCCTAGGGGTCACATTCGACTCCTCTCTCACATTCGCCCCTCACATTCAAAACATTTCTAAAACTTGTCGCTTTTTCCTCGGCAATATAACAAAGATACGCCCTTTCCTCTGTTGCTCAACTGCTAAAACTCTGATTCTCTCCCGTCTTGATTACTGTAACCTCCAGCTGTCCGGCCTTCCTGCCTCTCACCTGTCTCCCCTACAATCTCTCCTAAATGCTGCTGCCAGAATCACTCTACTCTTTCCTAGATCTGTCTCAGCATCTCCCCTCATAAAATCCCTCTCCTGGCTTCCGATCAAATCCCGCATCTCACACTCCATTCTTCTCCTCACTTTTAAAGCTTTACATTCTTCTGCCCCTCCTTACATCTCATCCCTAATTTCTCGTTATGCACCATCCAGACTCTTGCGTTCTTCTCAAGGATGTCTTCTTTCTACCCCCTTTGTATCTAAAGCCCTCTCCCACCTTAAACCTTTTTCACTGACTGCCCCACACCTCTGGAATGCCCTTCCCCTCAGTACCCGACTAGCACCCTCTCTATCCACCTTTAAGACCCACCTTAAGACACACTTGCTTAAAGAAGCATATGAATAGCACTGTGGATATTCTGAACACGATACATAAAGCTTGGCCCCCTGCAGACGCACTTACCAGAACTCCCTCCTACTGTCTCTGTACGTTCTACCTACCTACCAATTAGACTGTAAGCTCCTCGGGGCAGGTACTCCTCTTCCGAAATGTTACTTTTATGTCTAAAGCACTTATTCCCATGATCTGTTATTTATATTATCTGTTATTTATTTGATTACCACATGTATTACTACTGTGAAGCGCTATGTACATTAATGGCGCTATATAAATAAAGACATACAATACAATACTGCTGCAGATCCCCTATAGGTAACCTGAGGTCAAGTCAGCCATAGTAATGGTGTAGATTCACCATTGCCTACAGTTACACAGAGAGGACTCAGTTGAGCTCTGATCCTTTTTGACATTTGCTGGCTGAATTTTGCTATATCAAATATATTACATACGTGACACCACAATTACACACCGGCTACTGTAAATCCAACCATCCTATTTTTCTATACTTTGGTTTATTAGGGTACTTGTCCCAGTGATTTACAGCCTATGTTATCTTGTGTATGAGAATTTCCTGTACGTGTTCACTCCCTTACAGATCCTTTACAAGGACTGTTATCTAGTGTGGTATTAGTATCTTCTATTTACGCACTAATATTTCAGGATCCTGAGCCAACACGGCTATTAGTATTTGAAGATACTGTTGATAGATTTCTGAAATGGACTGGGGGGGGGGGGTCTCTGTAGAAGGATTGAAAGTGATGTTCAGTTTCCATTTTGTGAGTAAGAATGTGTCTGGTGTAAATCAGAGATTTCGCTTCTAAGTTGATTTACGACTGTGCCTAAAGTAACGCCCACATTGCTAGCGAGAGTTGGTACCTGGAACCTATTCATAGCTGTTTGAGGCCAGTTTTAATGAGCTGTAAGATGATTGGTTTAAGAATTAAGATGTGGTTAGTGTAATCTGCCTAGTAACAGTTTTAGACAAAGGAACCAAAAGTGTATAAAGGTTGCTGCCTGGACACTCCCTGGCAGAGAGAGTCTTGTAGACTTTTGAATGAGTATGATCATACTATACTATGTATTGAAATAAACTACTTATCAACTGAACCCCGTTTGTCAATTTGGAACATTGACCCGTGGCTGGAGTCCGAACACCCAGGGCTGACCTAGGTCCAAGTCGTAAGGGCCTCCCTCTCCCTCCCTCCCCCCCCCCCATCCAACTCCCCCTCCCGCCTGTCCGTCCCCCCTTTTATCCTATACAGATGCAGTAACGAGTATTAGAACTCTGCCTGGGTAGATTCTGGGGCAGTCACACAGTAAGTGCCTCAACGTTGCTGCAACATTGCCTTAACATTTCTGTGAGATTCTTAATGGCCCATAGGATTAACACAGCAGGGAGTCCCTGCAAACTGAATGGGACTGCAGGGACCATCTGCTGTGTTAATCCGATGAGCCATTAAGAATTTTACAGAAATGTTGAGGCATTTACTGTGAGACTGACCCAGAATCTCCCAGGAATTTCTCAGGTAAGTGTTCTAATATTGGTAACTGCATCAGAATGTTAAAATATTTATTGGACATTTCCATGTACCCTTTTCAGTCATGTGCTCATGACAACTCTGTATCCTTGATTATATATTTCCAATTAAAAAAAAAAGTGTGAAATAAAAAAAAACACTGCAAATCTGCTCAGCTTCATAACCTTAGCGTGAGCACCTTCCTGAACCCCTACTCTAGGCTCAGGATACCTGGGCATGGATGTGGGTTCCTCTGCTATACTGGGGAGCACCTTGCTATACTAAGGACTCTGTGTATACCTGCAGATATATTTTAACCCCTTCACCTTGTCTGGAAGATGCTGCAGCAGGAACTCTGGCGGTGTCGTAAGAGCGTTTTCAGGGTACGAGGTTGGCGGAGTAATGCGCTTAGCTGTATCCGAGGATATCACTCAATCTCCGGATACAACTCTTGGGGTATCCCATAACCCGGAACCCCACTACATAGACATATTCTGAAAAGACTTTCTCCACCAAACCCACCCTGAAACTTACAGCCTAGAAATCTCCCGATCACAGCATCCCAGGAAGGCAAGTCACATAATTCTTTAATGTCGCCAAAATTAGTATACAGTTGCAGTAATACATTCTCGACATCTGGGTCCCAGAGCTGACACTAAGACCCTAACACACGGATCAGGGTTAACCAAGTGGGCTTGACCTATATTATAAGCCTGGGTAACCCCTTCACTGTCACATACACACTTTCTTTTACGTGCACACCTCTATAGCAAATCACATGTACTGCACATATTAGTGGGTGTATGTTTGCCTATTTATAGATGTTTGTTTATGTATGTACGTACATGGGCCAGTTTACATGCATGTACGGTTTATAGCTGTGTATGTACACTGCTTGTTGTGTGTCTGTATTAATAAGTGCAGGTGTGTACTGTGTGTGTGTGTGTGTGTGTGTGTGTGTTTGTGTGTGTGTCTGTACTGTGTGTGTGTGTGTATTAATAAATGCAGGTGTGTACACTGCTTTCTGTGATCTTTGTATATTTGCAACATATAGAAAATGAGGGGTTAACCCCTTGTATGCTACAGACGCAAGGCTACCACATGCTTGGATTTCTATATGTAAGGGGGTCACCCCCGGTTCCCCTGATCTTCCTTTGCCCCCTGCCTTACCCCGTGGCAGTGGGGGAAGGGGGCGTCGACTTCTCCCGGTGGGCGCCGCCATCTTGGTTGTGGCGCGAGGTTCCCGCAATGCGCAGAGGTTGGCAAGGGTAGCGGTGGCCATTACAAGTGTGCAGGAGCTCTGGGAGGTTGCGCAGGCGCAGTTAAGCGTAGCGGCGACCATTACAGCTTCTCACAGGCGAAGGGGAGATCGCACACGCGGTTCCCATAGGAAAGAGGTCCTGAGTGGACTACTTTTCCCAGCAGCCTCTGGGGAATGCCCTATGATCCCTGTCACATGCAGTCAGACAGCCACTAAGGCTGACAGATTCTCATGCTGCAAAGAAGATACAATGTTGTGTGCAGACAGTGATTGTTCAGTGAGGCTGAGGACACAGAGAGGGAAAGAAGGGGGGGCAGAGAGCTGCGAGCTTCTGCCCTAGGACAGAAATCCCCAGGCTAGAGTTGAGGCCCTGACCCCCACTAGAGAGGGTGGGTGTTCATAGGGACAGGCCCTTTAGGTAAGGACCCTGTGCCCCTTCAGCACAGGGACCTAGTGACAGTACCTGTGCAGTTCCTTAGTGCAGGAAGAGAGAGAGGCCCTGCTGCAGTTCTTTAGTGCAGGGACCCAGTGAAAGGGTTTGCTGCATGTTCCTGTAAGCTGTGTTGCTGATCCAGAGACTGTCCTTACGGTGGGACATCCAGTGGGACCCCATCCCACGCAGAGGTACAGATCAGCGCTGGACCAAGCGGCGCAGGTAGATCCTTTGCGAAGACACCCAGGTGTAGAGACACCTGGGCAGGTATTTACAACCTTCCACACGTGCACCAACTTTAACTTGCTCCTCACATGTGACAGGCCTGTTCACACACTTGGGTGGGCTTGGACTCTTTGGACACAGGGTTGGGAAGGGGGTGTAAAGGTATAGCCCAGTTAGGGCTAAGGAGGTTAAAGCCCAGTTAGGGGCAAGGTTATAGCTGCCAGCTAGTGGCAGAGGGTGGTACATATATCTTCTTGTGTATTGCTGATGTATGTGTTAAGTTACATTCTGCATATAGTAAAGACCGTTGCTATTTCACATCCAGTGTATGTGTTCATTTGTATGTGTCCTGCGAGGAACAACTCCCGCTCTGCTGGGAGCCATCGCAGATGGACGCACTGCACCATATAGTAGTAGTAAGAGTAATTCACCCCAGGTTCCCCGTGGCGGAAGCTCAGCTCTCCTGGTTGCCAAACAGGTACAGCACCACACTGATAAGTAGTCAGATACACCTATCCACCTCAATCTCACTTAGGGTGGGGGTAAGAGGGCTACATATATGGCGGCGCATACAGAGACCCAGACACAGCACCCACCTCTATGCCTGGGGTCACCAATTTCTCTCTCAGCTGTAGTTCTGCACTACAGATTGGGGGAGGGAAGAGGGCTCTGTGCCTCACTTCTACATCTCCAGCTCTGCACAGACCTCCCCTCCCCCCTCTCTCTCCTCTACACAGACCTGCTCCCCTCCCCCACCCACATTATTTAAAACTAGGACATGAGAGAATGCAGCAGATATTTGGGACATCAGAACATACTGTCAGACCAGGACTGTCCCCGGGCAAACGGGTCAGCCTCACACAGAGAAGCTATAGCCCATAACACACACAGGATGCTGGCCCCTGTGGTAATGAAGGAGTTAAACTCCCACCAATACTCCCTCAATCTAATTACTTTCTAACTCTATTTAATAACTTTCCCAATCTTATCCTCACTGATTCCTAATGTTAATTCCCAATGTAAAATAACCCCCATTATCTCCCAGTCCCTGTGATACAGGAGGAGTAACCCCCCAGTGCCAGAGGCTCCCCCCTCACTATCAGAGGCTCAGCCTCTCAGGCTCCTGTGTGTAAGGAAGCTCAGAGCAGCACTGGGATAATGTGCACAGGTCACACAAGGGAGGGGAAGGGAGGAGGAGGAAAGCACTTACCCAATAACACAGGCTGAAGATCTCTGTGCAGCAGGGGGTGGGCTATGTGAGGGGGACACAGGAAAGGGGACTTAGAGGCTGCAGAGCCTATTCCTCAGTGTGTCCCCCCCTCAGTGCCTGAGATGTGCACTTTATCCCCCCCCTCACTGTGTGTGTACTTCCTATGGAGGGTGGGGGGAGCCCCTGTGATCTCTCAGTCCTTCCCTGTGGGAGTGACCTGGATTCTCCCCTCAGGATGTGGGACAGTCTGTGCTCAGGATCAGTGTTTCCTGCCGGAATCAAACCTCACACACCAGCACATCCGGCTGCAGCACAGGGACCATAGAGAGGGAAGAGGGGGGCCAGAGCGCCTCTATCCAGCTCCTCCTGAGCTCATATGCCACAGTGACCCCTGGTGGGCTCCCAAGCAAGGTGCGGTGAGCGCCCCCTGGTGGGAGCTGCACCTGGTGCTGGTGAGATTCTCAGAATCCAGGAGGAGCATGAAGGGGAAACAGAAACACAAAGATAATCTAAGTGTAGAGGTTCTTTAAAAAACTTAGTGAATGTTGGGCGTAGTCTTGGCTCTTATTTATGTAACACAGTTTGCCCCCCACCAATCGCAGATAGGAACCATGTGTGGAAATACACCTGTGTTACCGGGTGTGGTGCGTTACCTGATAGGCTCACAGAAGGCCTGAACCTCCGCCGCTGGGAGCCTGGGGTTACCTGATTCTTCGGATACAGCGCCCCCACCTGTAAGGGTTCCCAACAGGGTGGGATGGTCCTCTTACAGGAACAATAATAATAATAATGCGCACACACAATATATATGCTAGCAACCGTTTTACTATAACTAATAACCTTGGTACTCTGTACCACACAGTAATATGCATATAACTGTACGTATAGAAGTTCACCACCGCACATATCAACATAGGTGTCCCCAAAGCACCTGGATTCTGGGCACCAATTTCCCTGATGTCCCTTACGTCCAGGCACACCCAAAGTGTTGGAGATAGCGCTATCCCATGGAGTGTTAGTGCACTACTATAGGTCCCTGCCCGGGGCTCCTGCACCCGGGTACCGCAGTATAACAGAATGGGATCCGCCTGATCCGACGTGCCGTCCACCTACTCGTGGGGTGCCAGCTTTTTTCACGGCCCTCACTGTCTCTTATACAATATACTGGGAGACCTGGCATCTGTGATTCGACTTCATAGACTCCGTCACGCCAGCGGTCAGCCAGTTTGTATTTGCCGGAGACTGCTAGATTGCGGAATAGAACGGCATAACCAGGACGAATCTCCCGATGACGGACCTTATGACCATAACGTTTTTTATTATCAGCGTTCAAACGAGCAGAAGCTTTCTCGGCTAACTGGTAAGCGTTTTGCAGACTGTCTTGTAGCCGTTGGACGTATCTGAAGTGCATCATGTTGTGTATCCCATCGGTAGATACACTCAGACGTATATCCACCGGAAGTCTCGCTTCTCGCCCGAACATCAAGAAATAAGGAGTGAACCTGTGGACTCATGGCGGGTGCAATTTTAGGCATGCACCAAAGATTCTACATGCTTACTCCATTCGCTCTTCTGAGATCCTTTTGACGTGCCGAGCATGTCCAGGAGGGTCCTGTTGAATCTCTCCAGTAAGGCCTCTCACCCAATGGGTGGTATGGGGTGGTTTGAGACTTAGTAATATTTAGTAGTTTGAGCAGCTCCTTAATGAGATTACTTTCGAAGTCCCGACCTTGGTCCGAATGCAGACGGTTTGGCAGTTCGTAATGGATAAAGTATCGCTCCCATAGTACTTTAGCTTTAGTACTGTGTACACATAATACTGTGATGGCTTTCTGGCCCATGCTGATGGCTTTCTAGTCCTGTGGCTTGGTGATGGCTTTCTAGTCCCTGGGATGGCTTTCTGGTCCTTGGTGGGGAAGGCCTGATCGTAGCGACTATAATGATCCGTGAAGACCAACACGTTACCGATGACTCTGGTATCCGGTTCAATACACAGAAAGTCCATACACACCAAGTCCATGGGACCCGAGGTTTTCAGATGAGCCATGGCGGCGGCTCTGGTAGGGAGGGTCTTACGTTGGATGCATCGGGAGTACCGACGACAGTGACGCTCCACTGATTCACGCATCCAGGGCCAGAAGAACCGATCTCGCACCAACCCAAAAGTCTTGTCTATGCCCAGATGGCCATGTTCATTGTGTAAGGCTTTCAGGACCAGATAGTGTAAGTTTCGGGATAGGAACAATTGTTTCCTCTCTGGATGGTCATGGTATTGTACCACCCAGTAGAGTAGACCGTTGTCTAGTTGGAATTTGTCAGCTTCTCGCATGAGTATCGCCACAAGGTCGCTGGGAGCATGCTTCAGCATGTCAAGTTTGTTTTTCTGCACCGCCTGGCGGATGAGGCCCGGTACAGGGTCCCTTACTTGATATTGTATCATATATTTCCAGGAGATAATTCTATCAGGGGTGACGTTCATCCCATCGGAGTCACAGTAGGCAGCGGGAAGAGCCTTGGATTGACATCCGAACGAATCCACGACACGTAATTCAGAGAAGGCCACTTTATTCCCTACAATAGCTGCCGTGTTGCACATGGCTCGCATTCCTGGCCCAGGAATCTCTTCCCAAATGTCATAATCCGGAGTGGCCTCTAGTCCTGGTCTTCTGGATAGGGCATCAGCTCTGATGTTTAGAGGCCCAGGCTTGTACTTCAAGGTGAACATGTAGTTTTATTGGGCTGCTAGCCATCTATGGAAAAACTTCTCAAGAAGAGAAAGATGCGCCGCACAGCACAAGAAATAGATGAAGGCTGATGTGGGAAGATAAAAATGAGCTTTATTTGCACAAGGTGCAAGCGAGTCCTCTTGACGCGTTTCGGCCTGGCAGGCCTTTGTCAAAAGAGTAATTCGCTTGCATCACAAGACATCTAGTTATACACCAGCAAACCTATGACAGCTGTTCAAATTACTCAACACAATGAGTTTCAGGTGTCCAGTGTAAACACTCATTGATCACCTCAATGTCAAACATAAAGTTCGCATAGTTAACACAGATGTCAGATGAAAAAGTTAAAACATAAAAATACATATAAAATGACCAGTCATTGTGACCGAAAACATAAACATATGTCAAGATGTTTCATATCAGTATAATAATGACAGGTCAATGAAACATGAGATCTATACTCCTTGAGCTTGTATAAAGCAAAAATCATTAATTTATATTACATCACAGACCCAGATAAATGGGATAGGAGAATCAGAAGGCTATAACAGGCGAGTTAAACATTTTAAAGCATTTTACACATTTTATTTAGCACTTTATCTTATCATGATGTGGCAGTATTTTAAAGATGCAAATGGGCAGAAACTCAATGGGAATAGTATTAAATCATATAAATCATATAAATCTCTTGTATAATAAATATAGCATATAAATCAAAAGACAATATGAAATAATTGATGATGAAAACCAAGGGGTAAGGGTAAAGGAAAGGGAAAGAGGGGGGGGAAGGAGGGGGGTGGAAAGAAGGGGAGGGGGGGGAGGAAGGGGGAAGGGAAGGGGAGGGAGAGGGGGGAGGGGGGAGGGAGAGGGGGGAGGGGGGGAAGAAAGGGAGGAAAGGGAAGGTAAAAGTGGGAAAGGGAAAAGCAAATAAAGACATATCAAGAAATAAACTGTTAACATGACATGAAAATAACCAAAATTAATCATAAAGAAAATGTTTTAGTTCCCATTCCACATTGAGACCACAAGGTTGTAAACTGTTAAGAGAGAAAACCCATGACATCTCTTTCTTATTTAAACGGTTAAGTCTATCACCACCTCTTGGGTGCCATCTATGGCCTGTAGCGTCCAGTTTGGCAGTCGTCATTATGTATGTCAACGGATTATTGTCTGTACGCACTTCAAAGGTGACCCAATACAGGTAGTCATGGAGTTTATCCACAATTGCCCACTTAAGGGCAAGGAATTCCAGCTTATGGACGGGATAGATCTGTTCGCTGGGGGTTAAACTGCGGCTGACATACTGTATGCCACTGGTCGGAGACCGGCCGGATATTTCTGGTGGAGTACTGCTCCTAGCCCGTTGAGGCTTGCATCCACATGAAGGACGTAGGGTCATTCGGGATCGGCGTAAGCGAGAACGGGTGTTTCTGTTAAACATTTCTGCAGATCAACGAATGCTTGTTCACAGGTGTCTGTCCACTTGTCGTCGAACGGCAATCGCGCAGAGGTGACAGGTCGCCCCGTATCTTCTGGGTATATTTTGAGAAGATTGTTAAGAGCTTTGGTTCTGCTGGAATACCCTTCTACAAAACGGCGGTAGTATCCGCAGAATCCTAGGAATGAGCGTAGCTCCATAACATTTCCAGGTCTTGGCCATTCCATCACCGATTCAATTTTGGCGGGATCCATGGCTATCCCCTCGGCGGATACCTTATGTCCCACGTAGGTCACCGAGGTACAGCAGAATAGATATTTATCCAAGGATAACTTCAGACCTTCTTGCCCCAGTCGATCCACCACCTTCATTAGCCGTGCCTCACGTTCTTCCAAAGTTTTACCAAAGACAATTATATCGTCCAGATAAACTAGGCATTCCCGGGAGTACTGCTGCGGCACAGTTTATTCGAGCATTTGCCCGTTCTGTGCCGCAGCAGTAGCCTGGCGCGCGCCCGAGTGTGACGGGCGCGCGCCGAAGCAACGGAAGAGCGCCCTCCGATCGGGGCGCTCTCCCTACCGCTGCCGGGTCCGCCGGGTCCCCCGGAACCCCCTGCCACTGTCCCGCGATCGCGGGACACCAGGGCTCCCTCGGGGAGCCCCTGGACACGCGTGCAGGGGGCGCACGCTCCCGATGACGCGTGACCGCACGTCTATGACGCGCGGCACGCCGAGGGGCGGCCACTAGCAAGCCGGGAGATTTCCCGGCTTGCGGTACCGACCACACTTCAATAAAGTGTGTCGGTAGTGTACATGTCTCCGATTGTCTTTTCCATCAACCGCTGGAACATTGCTGGAGCTCCACAAATGCCTTGGGGCATGCGAGGGAATTGGTAGAAGTCAAGGCGGCATACAGTACGAAAGCCGTCTTCTCCTGGTTTCTGCACTCATAGGCACCTGGTAGTACCCAGATCTCAAGTCCAATACACTGAACCACTGACTTCCCGACAGCGCATTGAGAATTTCTTAAATTCATGGAAGGGTATACTGATCAGGTATGGTACAGTTGTTCAGGGTCCGGTAATCGACACACATTCGCACCAACCCATTCTTCTTCCGCACCACCAAAATCGGCGATGCGTAGGGGCTACAGGATTCGGTCACAATGCCCGCCGCTTCCATCTCTCGTAACACGTCTCTCACATCCTCCACATCTCGAGTGGTGATATGACGGGATCATTCCTGAAACGGGGTGGTGTCACTTAGCCGGATAGTGTGTTGGGCATTTCGGCTAAAGCCCACATCCATTTCACGCATGGAAAATATGTCCTTTCGTTCTTCCGCCTTGGCAGTCAAATGAGCCCTCCATGCAGCGGACAAGGCGGATTCACTGAAGTCAAAGGCCATCTCCGTGGCCTGCTCCGGCGGTGCTGCATCATCTACTTGGGCGGACATCATATCGACAGAGGTAACAGGGTATATCCGATCCAATCGTTGTCCCTCGTCTATGGGCATGGGATAAGGCATTCCGCCCTTCCACTCTCGGATTTCAGACTTCTTCGGGTGCACTCTCAAAGGAGAAGAGCTGATCGGCCTCGTCTCGCTCTGGATAACAGCATTCCGCGCACATAACTTCTACTCCCCCTGGTGGAATCACGGTCACTCCTTCATGAGTATTGAATAAGTCCCCATATTCTACTTCATCCAGGTTCAGACAGTCTTCTTCCATCATACTGGGTTGGATGGGTAGAACCAATAGGGGTAGTTCACAGGCGTCTTTCAGGTATGCTCGGAATACTGCACGTACCACGTCGATATTTGTTCCCAGGATGATCGGAGTGCTGGGATGCTCTTGAGGTTCGGGGCATATCAACAGCTCCACGTCCATTGGATGGGACTTGCCAGTATTCAATTGTAGTATAGCCAGCCAAAGTTTCACCATGCCGCCGATGGGGTAGTCCTCATGACTGAGTCCCCAAAGTCTCATGGTGTCCGCAGTTTGCAATGGCAGATGACTCAGATGTTGATCATAGAACGAGCGATACACAATGGTCACCTGGCCCCACAAGAATGTAGGCATCCATTGTTACGGCTTCTCCAATGCTTGGCGGAGTTGAGCCCTCGGAAGAATTAGAGTGGATTTCTTCAGTCTGCGCCGTGCACGTCATGGCTTTGGGGGGGGGGGGGGGTCGGATCTAACCTTTCTTGATCCCATGAAAGCATTAGCGAAGTGCCCTTTTTGGCTGCACCTGAAGCAGACTGGACCACTCTGAGGGGTCTCAGCCCTGGAGGCCGCCGTCTCCCTCTTGGGGGAGTGGGGTGTCGCAGTAGGATTTTTGTGAGCAGTGGAATCCTCCTTGCCTTCGATTTCTTTGGCTTTTGCGATCGCTGCTCTTTTTAGTTCATCTTGATGATATCCCTTGGCAGAAGTAGCGGTCTTCTCTCGTTTCGTAGAGTCACTCTAGGGTTTGGACCGGTGCAACCGTAGATTACTCTCTTGAGCTAGTACTTTATCCTTAAATCTTCTAAATCTAGAGGCTGGTCTGGAGAGAGAGTACAACTGACTCGTATCGCCACCAGGTGCATAGGCAAAGTGCTCTGCAGAAGTTGCTGGACTCGCATGCCATTAGCTTGGGCCGCAGGAATAACCTCCTTCTTTACCAGAGGCCATAGAGCCAACTGGATCCGACGAAGACACTTCTTCTCCTTCGACTTGCGTGAGAGAGTAGAATTTGGCCAGTAATGACACGGCATCCTTAGGAACACCGTTTGTCCGGGTTAGGGCCTGGATCAGAGTTGTCGCATCGGCGTTAGGGTGTTTATTGACGTAAAACTGCACCATATGCGTAGCAGTTGGTCGTAAGCACTCAATAATTCGTTGCCGTTTTACTGCGTCAGAGCAAGTCCACTCCGGGAGCACATGTTCCGTGTGGTCTTTCCACTCTTCAAATTCAGCCTCACCCGCCGGCGTGGGTCTAGTCCCTGAGAATATCTTGAGTTTACGGTATTGATGGGAATGGGAGGCCTGGCTCAGGGCTTCTACTAGCTGAGGTAGAATTCTTCCTGCATTGGGTCCACCTGGGGCAAGAGTGGTGTGGCCCGGGATTGTATACTGGGTTGGAGTCTTGTACGTGTCTGTCGTTCAATGGAAAGGTACACGGATGATGGGGGCCCAGTCTGGAGGGGGATCTCCACTGGGGACCCGGCACTCAAAATCACTCTGGGTATCAGGGGTTCTGAATATAGTAGTGAATTCCCTGAGAGTAAAGCGTCATATTTCCTGGAAGCGTGGGAAGGTCCCGGCGTGGCTTCGGAGTGAGGTATTTGAGCCGGTAGTGACCTAAGCAGTTCAGAAAAAATGACCGGACATCCCGGAGGCAAGGCTGCCGGAAAGTGTAGTGCGGCAGGGGTGATATTCTCCCTTACTTCATAACGGGTTGCAATAAGGAGTATGTACCAGCAGTATGTGGGGTTCCATTTCTTCCCGATTCTGCGTGCTTGAGGAAACCCGGGAAGGGATCTGACCCGATTAATGACCTCCTGGGAGGAAATGCCTGCAGGCACATCCCCCACCGCGAGCACATGGTGGGGGGACTCGTCTAGTTCCAGCACCCAGTCGCGCATATGTTGTTTAGACAGGGAGAACATGTTGGCGAATGCAACAGCTAACTTTGGACTTTAATAGAGCACCCCAGGTCTGAGATCTCAGCAGCGCCTCCAAATGTAACACAGTTTGCCCGCCCCAATCGCAGATAGGGACCATCTGTAGAAATACACCTGTGTTACCGGGTGTGGTGCGTTACCTGATAGAATCACAGAAGGCCTGAACCTCCGCTGCTGGGAGCTTGGGGTTACCTGATTCTTCGGATACAGCGCCTCCACCTGTAAGGGATCCCAACAGGGTGGGATGGTCCTCTTACAGGAACAATAATAATAGTAATGCACGCACACAATATATGCTAGCAAATGTTTTACTATAACTAATAACCTTGGTACTCTGTACCACACAGTAATATGCATATAACTATACGTATAGAAGTTCACCACTGCACATATCAACATAGGTGTCCCCAAAGCACCTGGGTTCTGGGCACCAATTTCCCTGATGTCCCTTATGTCCAGGCGCACACAAAGTGTTGGAAATAGCGCTATTCCGTGGAGTGTTAGTGCACTACTATAGGTCCCTGCCCGGGGCTCCGGCACCCGGGTACAGCAGGATAACAGAAAGGGATCCGTCTGATCCGACGTGCCGTCCATCTACGCGTGGGGTGAATTCCGGCGTGGATAATATCACTGTACCGCCTATACCTTGGGGCTGGTCCATCTCCAATCCGCAGGCCGCAGTCTGCGTGGCGTGATCCTCCGTGTAGATAGTCTCTATCTAGAGGGGGTCTGAGCCCAGACCCAGTGATCAGGCTGCGCACCGATGAGTGGTTCCTTGGTCTAATCAAACAGCTAAAGGGGCAGATACTTAAGGCCTGTCCCTGAAGTAACCACAAGCTGGGGCAATGATAATAGTTATCTGGGGCCTATGGTGGTTACTAGCCTAGTGCAAGGGGCTACGGCTCCCCTGCACCCTCACTTACCCAGCTCCCAGCTTCATCTAACGTGGCCTCAGCGCGCAAAAAGTATCTACCCTATTGCAGGGAATCCTCACACACCCATTGGCTGGCGTGGATCAGGTGACCTATGTGTCATGGCCGCCGCTCTCTCTGCCGTTTGCGCGTGCGCAAAGCCCTGACTGGCCTGCCTGCTTGCTGCGCATGCATGTGCACTTAAAGATGGCGGCCCCCGCTACCTGGGTGCGCCGCGGAGCTTCCCGAGCGCTCCCTGCTCTGGCCCCCACCTTTCCGGCCAGCCGACAGGTCCGTCGTCTACAGCGGCACCCGCGACCGCAACGAAGGCAAGGAGGGGGAGGGGTATTGGGAGACTAAGGGACCGGGGCTACATTTAACATATTTAAGAGCCAAGATTTCGCCCAACACTCACTAAGTTTTTTTTAAAGAACCTCTAAACGTAGATTATCTTTGTGTTTTTGTTTCCCCTTCATGCTCCTCCTGGATTCTGAGAACCAAATTCTACATCTTTGGGACAAGTGAAGATGAATCCCACCAGAGGGTTTTGAGCAGGGGGTTCAAATGTATTATTTGTATTCCACATTGCACTGTTTTATTATCACTTATTCACTTATATGTATGTATATCTGTGACATACACTTATTTTGACTCTACTATTAAATAAGGGTCACATACTAAGTTTTTTGCGCCTATTTTTCACTTTATAATAGTACTGTGGGCTGGTGAGAAACATAGGGCCTCATGCAGTAAGCGTTGATAAGGGAATTATCACCATTTTATAGCCAAAATTGGGTTTGAGATTCAGTAAGCGCCGATAAGTGCTTGATTTCGCCAGGTTTCGGAGCCGATTATTTTGTTATGGCCAGTCGGCTGCCGATAAGCCTGTTTTCGCCACTGATCGCCACTTTTTTAAATCGGCTGGATTCAACAAAAAAAATCAGCTTATCGGGGCTGATCGGCACTACGAAATTGAGATGTTATGGCCGATTTCTCCCGCCAACTAAAGTTGGCAGTTTGGACGGGAGAACGATCGCTAAGGCTGCCGGAACGGCACTTAGAAAAAAAAAATCTTCTGTACATCAATGGAGTCAATGGAGCGGGGACGTATAACAGTATAGTACTGTTTACGTTTCATTGCTCACAATACAAACGTCATTTGCATTACAGTGTGGGGGGCATTCCCTGCATTGTGTCACGGCTGACGTGTATTATTTGCATAACATTATACTTTTACATGTTTGCAGCATTTGCGGGTCACATTACTCATCATGTGATGATGTGGCAAGGGAAAATACTATACTCAACTCTTAAAGGAGAACCTCACATCATAGCACACATTTTACTGAATTGATCGACAATTGTTTACATGATGTTACACATGTCACACATGTCACACATACACCGTATATTCATGTTCCTTTACATTACACAATGCTTGTAATGTGTCACGCATCTTTAAACGTTCATGTACATCTAAATTCTCATGTTTACATCTACGTTTGGTCCTCCCTATTTTCATGACGTCACTTATTGGACGCGCAATCACATTGCATATTTACATTATAACCGTTGCATTACAAGCACTTCAACCTAACTTATACGCACATGTACAGTAATTCATCATTGGGACACCTTGTAAACTCATTCTATAGCAACTATCCTCATTACACAAATGCATGCATATGCACACGACTATTCATTGTTGGCAACATGTCACAATAACATGGCTAATTACACATGTTACACAAAACTTTTCCCACATCAATCTCAGCCTTTTTGTCTCATTACATGACTGACTCTTGCGTTCACAAGTTTTACATGCATTGCACATGCAACTATTTATTTGCAAGCAATGTTTCTACAAAGCATCACGTCACATCATTGGCAAATATCATCATTCCCTGCAGAATACACACAACAACTGCACACAGCTTGCCACACAAGTACTTTATTATGTTCATGTAAAACCTTGCATTTTACTATGTCACCTGACATCATTATACCTATTTAAAGGACGCCCATTACCTGCTCATTCACAGCTACTCATTTCAAAATGTTGAGATTGTTTAGGAGACGGAGGAACATTCTTTTCTATGACATGCTTGATGATGAAGACAATCATATAGGGCAAGGGAGGGACACACCGAGGGACAGTGACAGGGACAGTGACGCGGATACGACAGGGACAGGGAGAGGGACAGGCCGAGGGACAGGGAGAGGGACAGGAGATCAGAGGAGAAGACAGAGGAGACAAGTTGTGCCTCGTCCGCGTCTGTACAGGGAGAGAACCCTGTTAGATGGGATGAGTGAGGAGGAGATTGTAAGTCGCTATCGTTTGAGTTCAGCAGCAATCTTAGCTCTTTATCAGGAGCTAAGGGGAGATTTAGATTTTTTCACAGCCAGAGGTCGTGCAGTCCCTGGGCTTGTTAAAATGCTGTGCTCATTACATTATCTTGCTTCCGCGTCATACCAGACAACTGTGGGCATAGTGGGCGGGGTCTCGCAATCTACATTCTCGCGGGCCTTGACCCAGTTTCTCTATGCACTCAATAGACGCGCTAGGAATTATATTCATTTTCCTACAGAGGCGACAGAGTGGCTGGAAGTCAGGACTGGCTTTTATAATATAGCAGGGATACCATGTGTGCTGGGTGCAATCGATTGCACACATGTTGCTTTGATTGCACCTAGTCAGAGTGAGCATGTGTACCGCAATCGGAAGCACTACCATTCACTCAATGTACAGGTGGTATGTGATGCCACGATGAGGATAATGCATGTGGTACCCAAATTCCCTGGTTCCAGTCACGATTCCTCTATCCTGAGGAACTCTTCAGTCTTCCATGCGTTCGAAGAGGGACATTTTGAATATGGTTAGCTGCTGGGTGAGTACACATTTACATGTTATAACACAAAACACATTTTTATTTAGGAATGTTGGCATTGTAGAATTTGATCACTAATGTAAGCTTATGTGTGCTCCATTCATTATAGGTGACTCAGGATACGGAATTAGGCCGTGGCTCTTGACTCCGGTGCTAAACCCTCAAACTGAAGCAGAGGAGAGGTACAATGCAGCCCATATATCTACAAGATCTGTTATAGAGAGGACATTTGGCCTACTCAAGACCAGATTTAGGTGTCTGGACAGAACTGGTGGGGCTCTTCTATACAAGCCTCAAAAAGTCTCTGATATTATCCTTGCCTGTTGCATTTTGCACAATGTTGCACTCAGGCACAATGTACAATCAGACCTAGCTGAGCCTTTGGTAGACGAGCATCCCACCCATGTAGCTGCTGAAAATGAACAAACAGCCAGTGGTGGCCAGACACGCCAGAATCTCATCAATTCATTTTTTTCTTGTAAGTAAAAACAGATATGTTCCAAGTTCTACTTTTATACTTACATTATGTTATCTTAACAATAATTTTTTTTTATATAACCTTCTGTTAGGACACAGATGAATATGGGTTGCACACCTTTCTTTTCTCTGCTGTGTGCACAAAGGGATGTGGCACCGGTATGTTATTGTTGCACAGGTTATATAATCCCTCTTCAATTGTACTTTAGTTGTGTGTATGTGAATACAACTGGGGTAACAAAGCACTAATATTTTAGCATTGTGTTGTTCCTTATGCTAACACAATACACATATTATGCCCATACTCATTCATGCTTCTAGTATGCTTACATACAATGTTATTGGTGCAGTGTAACATGTACATCCATATGATGTGTACACCAGGCTCATTTACATTTTGAATGTCATTAAATATACATGGTGTTGCACATTTAACACCAAATACACACTTTGATGTGTTGTTTACGGTACTGAAGATGGCATGTCAATGTTTGCAATTTATATATTGTTCCTTTGCATTATAGGTATATTTGCAGTATGACTGATCATGGTATGTATATTTGCTGACATCTCTCATAAGATGTGGCTACCTCAATCTTCCTATAATTATTTGAACTAAAAACCCAACATATTGGTTTAAACACAAATGTTACATATATGTACTTTCTGTATCATGTATATGCATTTAGCTACTCTTGAGGTTTCATGTGCATTGTATTACAAAATGATTACTCACATTTCATCACATTTTATGTATGTTTCCTTATAATTTCCATTAATGTAATATAGAGGTGTTTGGAGAAAAGGGGATAACTGTACTTATTTGTTTACTTACGGGAGCACATTCATCACTAGCATAGACACACTTTTTAAGACAACTGTTTGTGTCTCTATCAATTGGTGTAGGATCCATGTATAACACCGACAAATGATAACACCAGCTTTATTATGGTAGCTTATATCATCATATTGACTATACTATGTATTTTTAAACGATTAATAAACACCGTAAACTATAGTTAGTTAGGTTAATGAAATATACACAGAAACGTACTTCATAACATGATGGTGATGTCATATTCAGAACATCATGCATTGGAGGGGACCATAACATCTGGCCAGTAACATTATTTGCTACAGTCCCAAACCATTTTATCTACATACCCATGTAACAAGAGATTTTAAATATAAATGGCTACTTGGTTGTAAGTGTCCTTTACATTGGGAGAAGGAGTGGCTCAGTGAGTAACGACACACACTGGCACTGATAGTTTGAAGCAGGGGAGTCTGGTTCAATTCCCGGTGTGGGCTCCTTGTGACCTTGGCCAAGTCACTTTATCTCCCTGTGCCTCATGCGGCAAAAAAACATTTGTACGTTCCACGGGCCATGGACCTCAGGCTGAAACATGTGTCTGTAAATCGCTGCGTACAACTAGCAGCCCTATACATGAACATGCTCATATTATTATTATTATTATTGTTACATAGTTTCGACAGTCATACGTTCCATTACACAATAGAATACACAAATGTGTTAGCAGAGTGGGAATGGTTGTTATATAAAAAACACACCATGTCATAAAATGTTAGTAGTCATTAAAGAACACTCAAGAAAAATTCAAGAGGCACTATTTTGCAACATCATTATGTTAATTAAGTGCTTATGCAATATAGGCATAAGGGTATCACTTTTTTAATTGTTTGTTAATAAGCGCTGCAAGCAATATAAAATTAGTTCCATATGTAGTATAGTAGTCGGTGGCTCCTCCTCACAATCATCTCATATAAAGGTAGACTCTTCTGAAATCATACATTGATCCGATTGTATCTTCCCCGACATCTCTGAAATACAGCAAACACATGATGGTCAAATATGGCACCTTACTATATATGTATCCGTGACAACGCGTTACACAGCTCTATATGATTGTGTACATACACACGTCACTCATTTATATGTTACAACTACAAGTGTACATCAGTATGTAATTTTTATTATCATTTGTAGCAGCCATAACTATGTATATGAAGTGAACGTTGCCTGTATACTGAAAAATGTGCGCGCACATCTTAGTGTGCGCACGCACTTCACGCTTGGCTCCACTAACTGTTAGCGCATGCGCAAAACAAAGCGAACGTTGTGCGTTCAATACATGTAGAAAATACCAGTAAACATCACATCTTTATTTCAAATACAATGAAGATGAAACTAAAATCATTCTAAACGAGTACATCTGTATTCTTTTAAACCAGACGTGTTTGGA
Source organism: Ascaphus truei (assembly GCF_040206685.1). Classification (NCBI taxonomy): domain Eukaryota; kingdom Metazoa; phylum Chordata; class Amphibia; order Anura; family Ascaphidae; genus Ascaphus; species Ascaphus truei. Next base: position 482,895,778 of record NC_134484.1, read on the forward strand.
CAGAAAGGACGGCCGATAACACAATGCGCAAATGCAATACGTGTGACGTCATGTTAAGCCAGCGTGAAACGCACGCTAACACTCCTCCCACTCAATTAACATTCGGCTAACGCCCAGGGTACGCCTACAAACACTGAGCCGCACGCATCACACACTGCAGTTACCGTTACTATAACAAAACATGACAGCCAATAGGCTTTGAGGCGCGCACGTCGCTTGGGGGCGGGACTTACATCCGTAATCCTTTTTAAGGACGCCTTGGCCCATGACAAGGGTCCCACGTCATACGTGGTGGACCCGGTTTTCAATGTTGTAGATGTTGCATGATAACAAAACAGGTATGTGTTAGAGTTATGGAAAAATGTTGCTAATATGTTTAAAGGGATAGGAAAGTACGTATATGTATACCGTCAGCAATGTGTACTACTCTTTCAGGTTCTACTATATTGTATTAGGAAACAATTTGTTTGTGATCGCTACATGTTATGCAGTCTGCAATGTTACGCTGTATCCACGCATTGAAAGTGAAAATGGTGGTTACAAAAAAAAAAAAAATTTAAACGCAGAGTCAACGCATAACGATTGTTATATTTACCATTCTTCTAGAATTAACTCTTCGCCTGGCTGCAACTGGTCGCTCCAGAAATGCAAGGCATTTTCATCCACGCTTGACCCAACCGCTGAATCCAGTATGACACATATCTCCTCCAGGAAGCGCTCAAAGGAATCGCCACTGCTTTCTTCAAATAATTGGTCGGGAGGTAGGTTCATTTCTTCGGGTTCCCATTCCAATGCATTTTCAGCTGAAAGGCTTGGTACTAATCATAGTACTTTTGTTCTTGTACAATGTGGGTTTCAGGAATGGAGGCTGCAGATATTGCAGCACGTATCGATTCAAACGGATCAGTAGTAGCGGATACATTGCTATTGCCATTAGGAATAAATATGCCTTTCACGACAATATAAGTGCCGTCTTTCAGGAGAAATTGTTTTTCCTGGGCAATCTTCCAGAAACCATAGGTGTGTTGTAGCTTATCCTGGTCACGTTCAAAAAAGTCATTACTTGATAAAGTGAATCTTATTGAGGAATTAAAATTCGTGCATGCTTACGGTCTTGGTAAATAAGGATATTTTGCTCGAATGAAATCATCGATTTGGCGTGTGCTTGCTTTCTGTCCGCGACTGTTCAAGATGGCTTCACAGATCATGTACTTATACCCTAAAAGGGGATTAATATTGGTAACGAATTCATCAGCCATGTCTGAGTAGCACAAAAGCTGTGTGCAGGTCTGTGTTATTTGCTCATCAAAATGAATGTGCTGAATGGCTAACAAACTCCTGTTTTTCCTTGTCAAGGTCATCAAAACTAACTACTTTGACTCCTTATTTCAAACGCCAATTGGCTTTGTAAATCTAATTGGGTTAACAGTTGTGGTTAGTGATATGGGACTGTGGGAGAAACATTTCTCCTTCTTTTATCTCGTTTCTGAAAAACATCCCTAGACTTTGAATTCGTTCACATAGTGTTTTTTTGAAAACTAACAAAGACCACTGTGTGAAAATAGTTCTTAGCCAGGCATCTCAGTACAAACACACACCTGCAAAAAGAAATGTTTTTTCCCCGCTTACATTTCTGTGTGTATGTGAAAGTCTGGTTAACTCCCTGTCTGCATGAGTTTAAATACGTGTGTATATATATATATATCTAAATATATCTCTCTTATAAAAATATATATATATTTATATATTATATTTATTTTTTTTAATATTGCAGGAGTACACACAACATTGATGGCAGTAAGTATACCTTGTATGAAACCTATTTAAATGGTGAGAAACATGATTGAATGAAGTAATAAACATTTGTTTAAGCACAATACTGTTAGAGTCTCTTACTTAGGATATTTCTCAAACATTATGCCTGTATTATTAAAATAGTGTGCTTTCACAAGAAGCATGAAGTGTATTAGTTTGTAAAATACATGTATACCAGTTTATATAGTACTATATATATATCATATATATATATATATATATATATATATATACAGTGCTCGACAAATAATGATAACAAGTCGCCCGTTGCGAGTGGATTTAGGCAGCTGGCGACCCGTGCTGCAGCTCAATGAATTCCCCTGCTCGTGCCAATTTTTATTTTATTTTTAAATAAATAATCCCCCTCCCTGATTGGGTTAAAAAAAAAAGTTAAAAAAAAATGGCGGCAAATCCTGTGGTCT